>NC_057946.1:35588903-35721403 GCF_018555375.3 Anguilla rostrata | reverse complement strand
CAACAGGACAGCCCCCGCCTACTTACAGGACATGATTCAATCCTACACACCAACTCGACCAATCTGCTCTGCAGCAGCAGGGCGCCTTGCACCCCCTCCCATCCGGGTAAAGGGTTCTCGCTCATCCCTATCACAGAGCTTCTCCACCCTAGCTCCCCAGTGGTGGACTCCCTGCCCCTCTACAAACCACTCAGTTACTGCCCATCTTCCGTTGTGGTCTGAAGACGCATCTCTTTAGACTATACCTGGACTAACTGCCACCACTCTGTGTATCATTTCACTTAAATTCCCCTCTTACATGCCACTCATGTTATATGTACCTCCATTCCAGCTTTTATTGTACTCTGTATTATCATCCTGATGTTGTAGCTTGTACTGCTGCCTTGTTTGGCTATGAGTAACTGGACAAAAATGAGTATTGTACCATATCAAACCTGTGTTTTGTAGTTGTTCCAATGACCTTGATATGCAGTTTTGGACATCGCTTTGGATAAAAGCGTCTGCTAAATAAATGTAATGTGTCTTTGTGTGTGTGCGTGTTTGTGTGTGTGTGTGTGTGTGTGTGTCAGAGCGCAGAGAGCCAGGGCTTTGCTGTAAAAGCATCACACAGGAAGAATCCCTGCGGTGGAGTCATGGCAACGGCGGGAAAGTGCCGCGACTGCCGTTCCCCATGCCGGCCGCTCCCCCCCGCCCACGCAAAGCTTCAAGAAATAAGAGCGCGTCACTCGCTTGGGTTCAGCATCGCCCCTTCCCAATCCACACCCCTCCACGCCGCCCACGCAAAGCATCAGGAAATAAGAGCATGTCACTCGCTTGGGTTCAGCACCGCCCCTTCCCAATCCACACCCCTCCCCCCTGCCCTTCCGAACCCCGCCTCCACTGTCAATTACTGCAGAGTGAGACTCATATCTCTCAAACATGGCTGTGTTCTTCTGTTAGTTACTACAGCAAGAGAGATCTCACACACATCTCTCAAACATGGCTGTGTTCTTCTGTTAGTTACTACAGGGAGATTCACAGAATTGCAGTTCTGTTAATGCCACCTATTAATCTTAAGAAATTCATCAAGCTTCCTATACATAAATGAAACTGTTCAATTCAGAACAGTATAGTAATGGTAAAATTGTCCTCTCACTGAATACATTGATTAATATCAATGTACCCACACTACAGACAGGGCTGTCATTCACATGCATACACCAACACACACAGAATCCCGCACACGTCATCGTCATCATCATCAATTCTACTGAACGAGTTCCGCAGTGTGTCAGCCAGACTCGTCATGCTAGGCCTCTTTTATATTGGTGCTAATCATTAATCTCCAATGAAAATTCCACCAATTAAAGTCACTGTTTATGGTTCTGTGAACAAAAGGCTGGTTATCGAGTGAACTTACAGTTCCGGCTACCTCTCTGGCCACTGTGGTTTTACGCAGTGTTTGAGGGAAGGCTTCAGGGGGTTTGTGAAGTTCCTCTTGGTTGTGAAGGCACCATGCTAGCTGGTCAGACGAGGATGACAAATAAGGCACAGTTGCTTTATTGCTCCCTTTTTGCGTTCTGAGGAAATAAAATATTTGTTTCTGACGTGAGGACTGGAAGATGGAGACACACAAAATCACCACCGGCCAGGCTTTTTCCGTCCCAGCACCGAGGTGCTGAAAATGAATGGGAGTGAATGGGAACCAGGAGGAACAGTGCTGCCGTTAACAAAAAAACAAGGTCATCTGATGTTGCTAGTACTCACGCTACGCAAATACACTGGGGTAAAGCTCCACAAAACGACTTGTGTTGCACCAAAGTGAAATATCCCTTTAACGGACGGTGCGGTTAACCACCAGCAGTCAGTCCCCACATAATAACATGCAGACCTGAGTCCATCACAGACGCCTGCGTTGGTTGCCGGGGTTGCAGAAGTCAGGCTGGCTCACTAACGCGAGGCAGTAAAGAAGCACAGGAGAGAGAGTCAGTGCTGTCTTCCTTTCCCAAGTCAGACCACTCCAGGGAAAATAACTGAAGCAGTTCTTTCACAAATTATTATTTTTATTTGTTTATTTATTCACTAGGCGATGGTCTGTGGCTCTTAGCTCCCCGGCCTTTCACTCATTCTGTTTTCAGTGCCAACTTTTATCCGCTGTCGTTTTTGTTTGTAGAACTCGGTTTAACATTCCAGAGGTCAGCTGACAAGTTGTCAATCGAGTCTGCGCTTCTTTCATTTTGTGTCCTACATGCAACCATGCTTACCTCATGGGAAAGAGCAGGATACTTACACTTGTGCTTGAATTGTAAGTTCCTCTAGATAACAGCATCTGATGAATGCCAGTATAGAGGGGAAAAAAGAAAGTTAGGTTTGATACTCCATTGTGCTTTGGGTTTTTTGCTTATTGATTGGCTGACAGATGAACTGGTTCACTGGTTTCTTGTATGCAAATTTGTTTAGTTTTCTCATTGATAGTTGACTGGTCACTTTAATAATGATTGGGTGGCCACTTCTGTCAGTGCATGTACTGGTTAGTTCTTCAGTTGTTTGGGTATTTAGCTACTCAGCTGGTTGTGTGGCCTGGTGGCTGTTTGACATGTATGTGGTTTGGCTGGTTTGTATATTGGTTTGCTGTACAGGTTTTGCGCATGTGGGCATGAGTATTGAGAGCTGTGTGTGTGTGTGTGTGTGTGTGTGCATATATGTTTGTGTGAATGTGTGTCCTGATGTGTCATAAAGGGAACTCTATTAAAGATAAGCCATGTTTTCTGCCATTTTAGCCGCAAGCCTCTAAGACCCAACTTTCCACACTCAGCCTTGTTCAATTAATTACAATCTGAACCTTTTTCCAGATAAGATGTCACAATATCGATGAAGCATGCTTTTTCCTGGGCAAGCGTTTGACTGTCCTTCTGGATTTGTGATTTCTCTCGGCCTGGTTTTAAAGGAAAGTAACAGTCTGTATTTCAGCCCTGCGGAAAATGGCTGTTTTTTCGCCACTCTCTGCTAAATCTGCCATAATTTTCCTTTCGGTTTTAAATTATCATGACTATATCGATACAGAGCTGGTAATTAAAGTTGAGATTTTCTCCTGAAAGCCCAATAAAATTTGGAACCCTTGGGAATGTGTTGGGCTGTGTCGTGCGGGGCTCACATCGAACCCGGGCTGGAGCGGGACACCCTCCTCTGCTTTCATTTCGCACCAGGCGCCATTTTAGGGGCGGTGTGTGCTACCGGCAGCACTGCTGCCTCGTAATAACTTTCTTCCAGGCTTGTAATAATGTGACTGTGGGAATTGAGCGGAGCTGAGCTGAGCTTGCAGATGAAAACAGAGTTTCATCTGAGGCAAAAAATAAAAAAAGAAACTTTACAGGGAATAGCAAAGGCGTGTGTTTCAATCACTCTTGCGTGAATCCCCCCCCCCCTTTCTTCTCTGCACCCCAAAAACTGTGCCGTGCTTATCGAGTTCACCCTTAAACCTAAAGACCGCAGACTCCTGTGAAGACGCCGGCGTTATACGTTTCAGAACGCTCCGCCTGAATATAAATTCCCGGAGTAACGCACGCCGTGCTGCTCTTATCATCGCGAAACGTCCTTCCTGAATGGATTCATCAGCCGAACGAAGGCGGGCTGCCGCAGATACAGTACGTACACCGATGATGAGGGTGTGAACGGGAGAGGGGAGCCGGGGAGGCTGGGGGAATAGAGAACGCTCCTCTCCGGGCGCTGCCCTGTTCGGTCATGGGGGACGGAAATTGGGAAATGGTTGCTAACATTCACCACATTCAGCTGGACTCCCTGCTAATGAAGCAGAACCGCGGGACCTCTCTGACCAGCGTAGGGGACACAAAGACTCTGTGCAAGCACAGAGCACAGTCCTGTCTGCCATATCACAGACACAAGCACAGTCCTGTCTGTCATATCAGAGACACAAGCACAGTCCTGTCTGTCATATCAGAAACAAGCAGAGCACAGTCCTGTCTGTCATATCAGAGACACAAGCACAGTCCTGTCTGTCATATCAGAGACACAAGCACAGTCCTGTCTGTCATATCAGAAACAAGCACAGAGCACAGTCATGTCTGTCATATCAGAAACAAGCACAGAGCACAGTCCTGTCTGTCATATCAGAAACAAGCAGAGCACAGTCCTGTCTGTCATATCAGAGACACAAGCACAGTCCTGTCTGTCATATCAGAGACAACAAGCACAGTCCTGTCTGTCATATCAGAGACACAAGCACAGTCCTGTCTGTCATATCAGAGACACAGAGCACAGTCCTGTCTGTCATATCAGAGACACAAGCACAGAGCACAGTCCTGTCTGTCATATCAGAGACACAGAGCACAGCAAACATTGATTTCATAATTTTTTTTTATATTCATATTGTGCTTGTGGTTTTGTGCAAATCGCAAGGGTCCGGGTAGAGAAAGGGAGTACACACAATCAGAAACATAAAACTATTTACAAAAAAAAAAAAAAAAAACTAATGTCACACATCCGTGAATTTCTCTTAATGTATATTTTTAAATCCCTTTTTGAGCTGGAGAAAATTTAAACCCAATGGACCAGTTAGGTGTTAACTGAAATTCTAAAACCATTGCTGATACAAGATGACTTCAATGCTCTCATCCATGTGTTTTTGGGTTTTTTAAATTATTTATTTTATTTATTTATTTTACTTTTTCTCAGCTGAGATCAAACAGAAATGTTGATGGGAAGTCTCAGATAATTTGCCTACCAGGGTGTCTAATAATGTTTCACTAGTTAAAGAGAGTGTGTGTGTGTGTGTGTGTGTGTGTGTATGTGTGGGTGTGTGTGCATGTGCGCGTGCGTGTGCGTGTGCGCGTGTGTGTGTGACCAGAAGGGCATAGGTTCTCTTCCCCAGAAAGGAGAAACTCCTATATCACCGAGAAATGTACTAAACCTGTTTAGCTTCAGTAAATATCCAGCTGTTTATATGGACAATACCAATAACACTATCTGCCAACCAGATATATTATGAAGTAATAGAGTTTAGTTTGAATATAGATGACTCCTTATAGATGTCAGAATGTGATCATATGTTGAGCCAGGCATGGGGCCTTGAAGTGCAGAATCGAGTCCTAATATATCATTCCCGGCTCTGACTGTGGCCAGGAGCCCCACTGGTATTTAAAGTGATACAAAGTAGAGACGATGTGTAATTGGTCATGACGTCAGTCAGGTGTGGAGGGTTTCAGTTAGCCAGTCAACATGGCAATGCCCACCTTATTGAGTACATATGAATGCGTTTGACATTATCTGTTATTATAAATGGGTTTCACTGAAAAATATCAAGATACAATAGGCTAACACTTTTATGCCATTTTTATGTTGAACTGGAAAATAAAAATTTTCATCTTGAATCAAAGACTCACCCTTGCATTATCCTTTCCCTAGCCATAAAATGTGGCCCAAATTTTGCCTCAACCCTAACACCATATTCACAACCCCACATCTAACCCTAAACCCTATTTCTATCCCTAGGAGCCATTTTAAATATGTGATTTGTCAGTTAAGAAAAACAATTAGTTCAATTGAATTGTTGAAAAAATATTTTGGGAGATTAGCTAGATTAGATTAACGGTGTACCCCAAGGCTTGTTTTGGGCCCTATTTTCTTATTTATTTTTATCATGCAGAGAGTAAAATTAAACCTGTATGCAGACGACACTTTTGTTTTCACAGCCTCCTTCCGACTGCATTTCATTAACTACGGGGTCCATTATATCACATTCAGGCCATTTAACACTCACTCTTATCCGGGGCCCCTTACAAAACGTCAAAATGTATTAACTTTCTTTTTACCACGTATTCATTTATTACAACTGGAAATGTACTGAAGCAGTTCAGGTCATCCAGGTACCTTACGAAAGCAGCGTCTTTGGGAATCTAACCTACGCCATGCCGGTAACGAGCCCAGTTCCTTACTCAACATGTCACACTGCCTCTCATACTCTCCATGATCTTAAACTGAACGCTTAGTAAACAGAATCATGGTGTTTACTAGAGATTGAGCTCAGTAAATGCTTGCATTGTCATCTCATAGGGGACCCCAAATGGAAGGGCCCCCCCCTTCTAATACTTGGGTATAGGGCTGGATGACAAGGTAACCTTTAATTTACATATTGGTAATCTCATAAAGAAGCATAAGGTGAAAATATGATTTAATTTTAGAAATAAGTCTTCTTTTTCTTTTGATGGCAAGAAAAAACTTGTACAAGCCACTTTTCCATCTGTGATTGTGGTGGCACTATAAATGATTGTGGCCTTCTCAATGCTTGTTGACTATAGTTACAAATGAAAAGCCTCTTACATATGACTGTGCCCTTTATGAAATGGCCATTATTAACCATTCACAGTCAGCAAGGCTGCCTTAGTTTTATTTATACGACAATTGTACATAATCTCCTGACTACCTCTCGTCTCTCTTCCCAGCGGCTATCTCCGGTCCACAAAGTGGCTGATGTTCCCAGGGTTTGTACCGGCCTGTTAAGCTGCTTTTTTTCCCATAGTGCACCATAGGACTGGAATAATTCATAGAACTATCTTAGACTGGGTACCATCGTGTCCCTTGACGTTTTTAAAGTTAGTGTACAAAGCACTGTGTCACAGGAATGTAATTGTTTTAAAAGGTAAGATGCATTTTTTCTTATGAGTTTCTAAATCTTTTTTTCTCTCCTGCTTTGTATTGTTATGTATTGCTGTGTCTCTACAGTCTTTTTAAGTGAAGATTTATGTATGCACTCCTGCCAACTTGGCCAGATCTCTCTTGACAAATAGGTTTTTTTTTTTATCTCAAGGAGACTTTCTGGTTAAATAAATAAAAAGGTAAGTAAATAAAAAACTAAATGATTATTTATGGCTTAGGGGTCCATCTGCATTGTGAACACACAGCTATCCTGAATGAGGGTCTGTACACACAGACCTTTCTGCTCTCTCTCTAACTGACACAGACCACATACTGTACACACATACCACTTTCTGCTCTCTCTCTAACTGACACAGACCACATACTGTACACACAGACCTCTCTGCTTTCTCTCTAACTGACACAGACCACACACTGTACACACAGACCTTTCCGCTCTCTAATGGACACAGACCACATACTGTAAACACAGACCTTTCTGCCCTCTCTCTCTCTAACTGACACAGACCACATACTGTGCACACAGACCTTTCTGCTCTCTAACTGACACAGACCACATACTGTACACACAGACCTCTCTGCTCTTTCTCTCTAACTGACACAGACAACATACTGCACACAGAGACCTTTCTGCTCTCTCTCTAACTGACACAGACAACATACTGCACACACAGACCATTCTGCTCTCTCTCTCTAACTGACACAGACCACATACTGTACACACAGACCACTTTCTGCTCTCTCTCTAACTGACACAGACCACATACTGTACACACAGACCTTTCTGCTCTCTCTCTAACTGACACAGACAACATACTGCACACACAGACCATTCTGCTCTCTCTCTCTAACTGACACAGACCACACACTGTACACACAGACCTTTCTGCTCTCTAACTGACACAGACCACATACTGTACACACAGACCACTTTCTGCTCTCTCTCTACCTGACACAGACCACATACTGTACACACAGACCTCTCTGCTTTCTCTCTAACTGACACAGACAACATACTGCACACACAGACCATTCTGCTCTCTCTCTCTAACTGACACAGACCACATACTGTGCACACAGACCTTTCTGCTCTCTCTCTAACTGACACAGACCACATACGGTACACACAGACCTCACTGCTCTCTAACTGACACAGACCACATACTGTACACACAGACCTGTCTGCTCTCTCTAACTGACACAGACCACATACTGTAGACACAGACCTTTCTGCTCTCTCTCTAACTGACACAGACAACATACTGCACACACAGACCATTCTGCTCTCTCTCTCTCTAACTGACACAGACCACATGCTGTGCACACAGACCTTTCTGCTCTCTAACTGACACAGACCACATACTGTTCAAACAGACCATTCTGCTCTCTCTCTAACTGACACAGACTGCATACTGTACACACAGACCTCTCTGCCCTCTCTCTAACTGACACAGACCACACACTGTACACACAGACCTCTCTGCTCTCTCTTTAACTGGCACAGACCACATACTGTACACACAGACCATTCTGCTCTCTCTAACTGACACAGACCATCTCTAACTGGCAGAGACCGCTGCAGTGATCAGAGGGATTGGACATGACAAACAGGAAAGAAGACCAAGTTAAAATGGCTGTTATGGGTAAGCGTATCTAACTGTCAGATTTAAATTGCGTTTGAAAACCCGCGTGACCTTCCGTCCGCTGCGGCGCAGGCCTCTGCGGCGGGAGCTCGGCGAAGCGCGGTCGGGCAGCGCGGCGGTTGGATTATCACGGGGAGGACAGGGGCGTGGAGCGGGCCCCACGGAGGGGCGCGGTCAAGGGGCCCACCGGGCTCACAGATAAGCTTCCGCCAGAAAGCCACGAGGATCTTTTTAAAATCAGCGCACCCCATATTATGGGATGTAACTCTGATTGATGAACAGCCTACAGAGTTTTCTCCCAGACTACAGTTAAACACTCACTCTCTCTTTTCCCTGTCTCCAACCACCCCCCCCCCCCCCCCCCCCCCCCCCTCATCTCCCTGCCCTGCTCTACAAAGTGCTCTAAAATTACATCTGAACCAATGGGCTGCTCGCGCACAAGGCATAGCGTTATGAGTTGCTCTTTCCCTCCGATTTCCATTCCCCTCTTCCACACATTCTACCTAAAGCCCTGAGTGGCTTAGCAGGTATCTCTGTTTGTGTGGCTGTGGTGCATGTATCTCTGTTTGTGTGAGTTTGGTACAGGTATCTCTGTTTGTGTGGGTGTGCTGCAGGTATCTTTGTGTGAGAGTGGTACAGGTATCTGCTTGTGTGGGTGTGGTGCGGGTATCTCTTTGTGTGGGTGTGCTGCAGGTATCTCTTTGTGTGGGTGTGGTACAGGTATCACTGTTTGTGGGTGTGGTACAGGTATCTCTTTTTGTGGGTGTGGTACAGGTATTGCTGTTTGTGGGTGTGGTGCGGGTATCTCTTTGTGTGGGTGTGGTACAGGTATCGCTGTTTGTGGGTGTGGTGCGGGTATCTCTTTTTGTGGGTGTGCTGCAGGTATCTGTTTGTGTGAGTGTGCTGCAGGTATCTCATTGTGTGGGTGTGCTGCAGGTATCTGTTTGTGTGAGTGTGCTGCAGGTATCTCTTTGTGTGGGTGTGGTACAGGTATCGCTGTTTGTGGGTGTGGTGCGGGTATCTCTTTGTGTGGGTGTGGTGCAGGTTGCCAGATGCAGAGTATGCAGATGCAGTACAGTCCTGTCAGGGGAGTCTGCTCCAGCACTACACTTTGCTTTAAGACCACATCTACTTACCAGTTACTTTAATCAAGAAGGTTTGGACTTCTTTTTCTGCACACGGACATCCTGTTTCTGTGCACATGTATGTTTCTCTCACACACCCACACACCCGTATGCATGCACACACACACACACACACACACAGATGACTAATTATGTCATGGATATCACGGACACATTATACAGAAAAGACTCTAATCACTCGCCCCATCCCAGAACCCCTCTCCCCACTTAACCCAAGATATTATGTAATGCACCACAGTAACAATTGTAATTGGGCAAAAGCACTGTCAGCAATAACAACAAGAGCAACACACTGTATGTACAGCATTAATTTGAATGCATTTGCATACATTTTCCACGCTAACGTGCTAACGTGCCGCGCTAACATGCTAATGTCCATGTTAAATGTTCAGCAGACATCTGCCGCTCATCCACTGGCCGTGCCTTTTGAAACGGGCTCCTCGTTTCCATCTGGGAAGCGCTAGCCCACGTGCTGCCAGCTCTGCGGCATTTCAGAGGGTGATAGATCGGTTGTTCCTGGTACATGGACACACGCGTGCGTTCACACATTCACACGTGCGCGCGTAAACGGGCGCTAAATGAGCAGACGATCAGAAGGGAAAGCCTGTCGGAATCGGAGATGTTTAATTTACACATGGACGGCTTGTTTCCTAATTAATCTCACAGTTTCTGGTCTCTGTTTTGTTCTCGTCGCTTTCCTAAAATGAAACATGGCTGGTAATTATCTAAATCAATTGTTTCAGGGATAAAAACCTGCTTTGGTGAGTGATTACCGCAGAACAGGATGGGGGAGTGGGGGACATGGGGGAATATCGGGGGAGAGGAGAAGAGCGAGAGTGTGGCATTGGCAAAAACTTTTCCCCTCTTTCTTTTGTTGTGTTACTTTGAGTCGTAGCCAGAGAGAGAGAGAGAGAGAGAAAGAGAAAATGTGACTCATGTTCTTTCCTCATTTGCCTGGTCATGCTGTAAACATTTGTAATCCATCAGCCTGTGTTCTTGCTGAGAGCAGAACCTGAGTACAGCATGGGATTAATGCATGGGAGTAATGCATGGGAGCAATGCATGGGAATAATGCATGGGAGCAATGCATGGGAGTAATGCATGGGACTAATGCATGGGAGCAATGCATGGGAGTAATGCATGGGACTAATGCATGGGAGTAATGCGTGGGAGTAATGCATGGGAGTAATGCATGGAATCGGTGACCTCGTTGTCACTAAGGCATTCGGTCTAATTGTTTATCTATTTTGTAAATTAAATGGCAACAGATGCATTTACTATATTATTATACCCCAGCTGTATATTAGGGTAACCCATCTGGGCCTGTTGGCAGTAACAGACTGAACCCGCAATGATTCAGTTTTACCAGTTTTAGGTTTAACTCAATCCACTGCACTGCCACCTACGTCACACCTCGATGGTGTGGACAATGGACCTTCCAGGGTCAAGTTCAAGTTTCAAGTTTACATTTTTTACAGCATGTTTGCATACATGTGGGACAAATGAAAAGTTGAAATATGAAAAGTTAAAACATAACACAAAAAAATCATAACTATAAAACACACTAAAGAGAAAACAATAATAGCAATTGAAAAAAATGTAGGGAGTACTGGCCTTCGGTGTGCATTTATTGTGTTGGAAGAGTTGACCTTCGGTAGCGCTTATCGTACGTTCCTTTGGATAAAAGCATCTGCCAAATAAATGTAATGTACTGGGACTGTGCATCAGAGTATAACTCATTAAGATACAGTCCATTTTACAGTTGTGTACGCACTAGCGCTGCAGATAAAAGATGTCAGTTGTTGCTACTCTCGTATATGCTGCTCTCCGTTCCTCGGACCCGCTGGCCAGGGTTTGGGCGACATCGTTATGGCCTGTGGGGTTCGGAGAGAGCCCGTTGTTCCGTATTTACGGTGGCTTCACTCCTTCCCTCCAAACCGGGAGCTGAGAGCCGTGAGAAATCGCCGTAATTCGGGAGCAGCTGTTTTCGTGCGTGGCCCAAATCCTTGGACAGACATTCGAGGAAGCCTGCACAGACTGCAGAAGCACACTTTAGCGCTGGGCATATGCGAGACGGGTAAACTGGGACAGGGCCTTCAGCTGGAAGGATAGCTTGCCTTATCCCCGCTAATGAGTTCATTTCTTATGAGAAAATACTGAATTTGTTCATCCCGGGACAGATCGCTTGAAACATTAATTACCTGGCTGTTTGAAAGGTCTCTGCTCTTTCAAGGATGGCCCGAACTGCCTAGTTCCTAAGCCAACCCTTGGCCTGGTGGAGTGTGAGCTTGAGGTCACACATAGGATTAGAGGTCAACCCCAAATCTGATTGGATGACTGATATTTATGATAGAAGGGTTAGGGTTTTAAACTTCAAATCTGATTGGGCGATTAATCTTGATGACACAGGCCTCTGCACTCGCCATATTCCTGCTTCTGTACTTCAGCCGTGCTCGGAGCCCGTGTTCCTGCCGGTCTGTGGAAGATAAGGGCCGAGGGTGACAGCCAATCCGCACTGCCGCAGTGGAGGGAGGAGGAAGCGTCATCACTCAGGAAGAAGAGTTTCCCTTCTCACACGGGATTCTGCCATTACTTAGCCCTTTCTCCGGTCCGGCTGCGGCAGCATACATCACCACGGGCAGGTTTGATTTAGGGAGCGCCGCTGCCTGTGGGGCAATGACGGGACACTGCCCAAACGCACGGAACATTGACTTTATAGCGAAAATGACTGCGCGGGACAGGCCGAAGGCCCAGGAGGGAAAGCCTCTCTGAGGGTCACGGGTCGGCGTGGGCGGAGTTAGTGCACAGGCCAGTGTGGGCGGAGTTAGCGCATGGGCCAGTGTGGGCGGAGTTAGTGCATGGGCCAGTGTGGGCGGAGTTAGTGCACGGGCCAGTGTGGGCGGAGTTAGTGCACGGGCCAGTGTGGGCGGAGCTAGCACTTGGGCCATGTAGGGGGGGAGCTAGCGCTTGGGCCATGTAGGGGGCAGAGCTAGCGCTTGGGCCATGTAGGGGGTGAAGCTAGCGCTTGGGCCATGTAGGGGGCGGAGCTAGCGCTTGGGCCATGTAGGGGGCGGAGCTAGCGCTTGGGCCATGTAGGGGGCGGAGCTAGCGCTTGGGCCATGTAGGGGGTGGAGCTAGCGCTTGGGCCATGTAGGGGGTGGAGCTAGCGCTTGGGCCATGTAGGGGGTGGAGCTAGCGCTTGGGCCATGTAGGGGGTGGAGCTAGCGCTTGGGCCATGTAAGGGGTGGAGCTAGCGCTTGGGCCATGTAGGGGGCGGAGCTAGCGCTTGGGCCATGTAGGGGTGAAGCTAGCGCTTGGGCCATGTGGGGCGGAGCTAGCGCTTGGGCCATGTAGGGGTGGAGCTAGAGCTTGGGCCATGTAGGGGGCGGAGCTAGCGCTTGGGCCATGTAGGGGGCGGAGCTAGCGCTTGGGCCATGTAGGGGGCGGAGCTAGCGCTTGGGCCATGTAGGGGGCGGAGCTAGCGCTTGGGCCATGTAGGGGGCAGAGCTAGCGCTTGGGCCATGTAGGGGGCGGAGCTAGAGCTTGGGCCATGTAGGGGGTGGAGCTAGCGCTTGGGCCATGTAGGGGGCGGAGCTAGCGCTTGGGCCATGTAGGGGGCCTGCTTCAGCCGCCAGGCCTTTTACACAGGGGCACGCCGTGCACGCTGTACCTCAGGAGGTCCTCCACCGATCCCAAACTGTGCTGGGAAAAGATTATTCTACACAAAAAAAATGCTGAAAAAAAGAGTGCAGAAGCTGAGCCACAGAAGCCAGAGAAAAGCCGGCAGTGTCTGTCTTGATTTGCTTCGGGAAGGGGTCGATAGCGTAGTTGGAGAACAGGACTCGCTCTGTTTGGCTCCCGCAGTTAAATGAATTTCCTCGATTTCTCTTCAGGGCTACCTGCTGCCATGCATGCAACAATTCATCGTACAGCACCTCCAGTCAGACTTTCTTTCTCTCTCCTTCACCGTGTCTCTCTATCGCTTCTTCACTCTATTTCTTTTTTGCCCTCTCTTACCATGGCATTAAATCTTTCTATTATTATTATTATTATTATTATTTTATTTATGTAGCACGTTTCTTACATGATGCACATAGTGTTTTACACATAAAAATAGAGCATAGAGTGGAATATACAAAGTAAACATTGAATAAAACAGTAATGCAGACAAAAGAGTTAAATAACGTTGAAAGCAAGTTTTAAACAAGAATGTATCTCAAGCAATATTTATTTATTTTTTTAAATCAGAGTTCCTGAATTCTTGCAGTTCATCCTGGACAGCCCTGCCTCAGATGGCTTGTCCCCTGTGG
The DNA here is from genome assembly GCF_018555375.3 of Anguilla rostrata. Lineage (NCBI taxonomy): Eukaryota > Metazoa > Chordata > Actinopteri > Anguilliformes > Anguillidae > Anguilla > Anguilla rostrata. Next base: position 35,707,654 of record NC_057946.1, on the reverse strand, counting down.
AAACATTTCTGGCTGGGAGGGACAGTGAGTAGATGTTTTGTTGAGGTTCTAAGGCAGTGAGGTGGGTGGTGTGCTTTTAAGAGATCGGTAATGCGTTCTGCGGCTAGACAAAGCCTTAAACGCGTTGAGTACCGTTTTTGAATCAACTGTAAAAGAAACAGGAAGCCTGGGTAATGAGATCAGGGTGGGTGTTATCTGGGTTCTCTTTTTGGTTTTACAGAAAAGCAGAGCAGCTGGATTTTTTTTAGCTTACTGTTGATGGGATAAGCATTTTGGCCCAGGAGTGTGTACAGAAAACTGCAGTAATCAAGCCAAGAAGAATAAAAACATGTGTAACCTTCTCAGTTTCAAACACAGACAGAAAAGGCCCAGTCTTAGATATATGCATTTAATATGGTTTTTATGGTTTTGTATTTCTCATTTTGGGCTTGTTATGGAAGTAGTCAGTGTGTATTTGGGATTTGTAGTTTTGGCTATCATAGCTAACTTGCGCTAGTGCTTTAGTGATGCTGTGTCTGAACTCGCTGGGGTGCTGATGCTGTTAGTCAGGCCTGGCACTGTTACTCATATTAATCTGGTGAATGAACTTATGTTTCCCCTGCATTGTGAGTTGCTCAAGAGAGCCTATTAAATGCATGTGATGCAATGTAATGCAATGCAGTGTAATATAGGAGTCGAGGTAAACAGCGATTCTCAAAGTGGGGGTGTGCCCCCTGTGGGGGAAGCCGGGGGGGTGGTTAGGGTTGGGGCAGAGACAATGGGGGGGGGGATTGGTGCAGTGATGGTTGTTGGGAAAATAAGTCCATTAGAAACCAAAACGAAAATGGTATCCAAGCAGAACCAAAGTTGTTGGAGGGGTGCTTCAAAACAAAAAAGAATCTCAGACACACCAAACAAGGGAAGTATCTGAGTGGTGAAGGAACGTGTGTAGTCTTACGCAGGAGGATTATTTACAGGTTATCTCAATTATCTGACTGTAAAATTATGTTTTAATCGTTCCTCTGTGCATAGAAGAGGAAGACTGCTTTCCGCCAGTAGTGTGGCTCTATACAGACCGCTGGTCTATAGATGTGGATGTGCCTCTGGCTTGTATAGCCTATATAGATACAATTGTGTATCCTGCTATGACACTAGCGTATAGGCAGGGGCGGTTTTAGTGATTTGGAGGCCCCAGGCAAAGACCAATGTGAGGCCCTTCTCCATTTTGCTTAACGCAATCATAGCTGGTGAACAAAAACTATTTGGAGGCAGCTATTTTCAGTTAACAAAGCCACAGAACTAAAGGACAGACCCAAATGAGAATTCTAACTGAAGAACTTCAAATGACCTTCAGTCAGTTAGAAGAAGACAATATGGCAAGGAAAAGATTATAAGTGTATAATCTTTAATTCTATAGTATAGTACATGCTTTTTGATAAAGCATTTGAACATCCACTATTCTCTAGGGGTTAGTGATAGGAAAAACAGTTCTTTTCACTGTACTGAATCAGTAGAGTCAGTTCACTAAAAAGATTTGTTCACCAAATCAGTAGCGTAACTATGCTTGGTGTCAGTCAGTCGACGGGGGGGGGTGGCGATTGCATGTCGTCGAGCGGGGCGTGGGGGTTCAACAGAAAACCAAACACTTTCTTTCTCGATTATTTGTTTTCCTTTCCATTTTATTCTAAAATATTTCGTTTGAAACAATGTGTTTGAAATGGCCATTTTGTTCGCCTCTGAAAGACTGCCCTACATCACCAAAGAGGGAACAACCAAAAAGGTCTGGAGACCACTGCAGTAGACCTTAATATCAGGTCACCAAGTCCCCCGCAATGGAACGCTAGGTCTGTCTGAGCTTTTTCCATGTTCAAAACCTTTACTGCAAACAGATTTAATGCCGTGTTTACATTTAATTAAATCAACCAAGATTTAATTAGTTTTAAAATAAAGTTTTAAGCAGATTTAAAATTGCATTTGATGTGGATGTCTTACAAGGCTGGTTAATTTGTAATCTCACTCAGTGTACTCAGTGCAGCCTTACAAGTTTAATGCTTAATTCTGAATAATTTGCAGACCACATGTCCCTTAGATCAAATACCATCTTAAATTTTTTCGAGACAGCACTAAGAAAAAGGCATGCATGCCTGTCTTAAGAAAATGAACCTATTCTGACAGGCTGGGTAAATGGCTGTAGGATTAGCCATATTTACACCTGCTGATCAGAGCCAGGGGGAAGAGATCCATCGGGAAAAAGCCTCTATCAACTCCATTCTGCTCACACACCCCCCCCCCCCCCCTCCCAATTCATCCTGCTCTGTGAATCTGCACCTCCACCCCTCCCTCCATTCTGCTCTGTGAATCTGCACCTCCACCCCTCTCTCCATTCTGCTCTGTGAATCTGCACCTCCACTTCTCCCTCCATCCTGCTCTGTGAATCTGCACCTCCACCCCTCCCTCCATTCTGCTCTGTGAATCTGCAAACTGCACATCTTCTCTCTCTTAATATCTGTGAATGTCGCCCTCCAAAACTTCTCCCTCCCTCCTGCACTGTGAATCTGCACCTCCACCCCTCCCTCCATTCTGCTCTTTGAATCTGCTCCTCCACCCCTCTCTCCATTCTGCTCTGTGAATCTGCACCTCTACCTCTCCCTCCATCCTGCTCTGTGAATTTTCCTATTGGGGGAAATGCACGTAGAGATTTGCTTTCAGGATATGCAATCTGGTTAAATAATTCAGGAGTTTGTGAATGGGTTCGCCCCTTCCTCCACAAAGGCTTCTGTCATTCCTCCCTCTTGGGCACGTCACTGCAAATTGCTTAGCGTCATTAAATTGTTAAGCCCCAGCCCTCTACGGTTCCATATACAATTTTCCAAATAGCAAAATTGTTTCCTCAAACAAGGATGTAAGAGAAATTGCACAATTATTGGTTGGAAATTTCTACTGCTTCACACATGCAGAAGTCTTCAAGAAGATGACGGTTCGAAGGGCTTTATCTGAATCTGAATTATTGAGTGTTTGAGCTGAATTGTACGGGGAAAATGAGATGAATCACCTGCATTTGCTTCACCATAGCACTGCTGATGCTATAGCCCATAAGGCTGGTCTTTTCTGAAAGGCACAGACCCATGCAAAGCACTACCCTCACGCAGTGAAGGTGCGATCCTCTGGGTGTTTGTCCATCATAAACTATTTTCCATGAATCTATCACTAAAAAGGCTGAGCAGTTTCGAGAGAAGAAGTTGTTACACAGTAACAACACAGACTAAAACCTAAGCATGCTACAGGACAGAGGAGGTCATTCAGTACAGAAAGGACATTAACGACAGAGTTTAGTTTTGAATGGCTGCTCAGTGGTTAGGTCGGTAAAGTTGCTGACCTCATGTGCTGGCCTGGCCTTGACATTGCGGGTTCGACCCTCAGCTATAACAGGGAATACACACTCTACAGCTCAGTGGTATACACTTCAGGGGAAATACACACTCTACAGCTCAGTGGTATACACTTCAGGGGAAATACACACTCTACAGCTCAGTGGTATACACTTCAGGGGAAATACACACTCTACAGCTCAGTGGTATATTCATCAGGGGAAATACACACTCCACAGGTCAGTGGTATACACTTCAGGGGAAATACACACTCTACAGCTCAGTGGTATACACTTCAGGGGAAATACACACTCTACAGCTCAGTGGTATACACTTCAGGGGAAATACACACTCTCAGCTCAGTGGTAAACTCAGGGAAATACACACTCTACAGCTCAGTGGTATACACTTCAGGGGAAATACACACTCTTCAGCTCAGTGGTACACGGTTCAGGGAAATACACACTCTACAGCTCAGTGGTATACACTTCAGGGGAAATACACACTCTACAGGTCAGTGGTATATTCATCAGGGGAAATACACACTCTACAGGTCAGTGGTATACACTTCAGGGGAAATACACACTCTACAGGTCAGTGGTATACACTTCAGGGGAAATACACACTCTACAGGTCAGTGGTATATTCATCAGGGGAAATACACACTCTACAGGTCAGTGGTATACACTTCAGGGGAAATACACACTCTACAGCTCAGTGGTAAACACTTCAGGGGAAATACACACTCTACAGCTCAGTGGTATACACTTCAGGGGAAATACACACTCTTCAGCTCAGTGGTACACGGTTCAGGGAAATACACACTCTACAGGTCATGGTATAACTTCGGGGAAATACACACTCTTCAGCTCAGTGGTACACGGTTCAGGGAAATACACACTCTACAGGTCAGTGGTATACACTTCAGGGGAAATACACACTCTACAGCTCAGTGGTATACACTTCAGGGGAAATACACACTCTACAGCTCAGTGGTATACACTTCAGGGGAAATACACACTCTACAGCTCAGTGGTATACACTTCAGGGGAAATACACACTCTACAGCTCAGTGGTATACACTTCAGGGGAAATACACACTCTTCAGCTCAGTGGTACACGGTTCAGGGAAATACACACTCTACAGGTCAGTGGTATACACTTCAGGGGAAATACACACTCTTCAGCTCAGTGGTACACGGTTCAGGGAAATACACCCTCTTCAACTCAAGAGCTTCGGGAAAATGTGTGGGTGGAACAGCTGACTCGAGAGGTACACTTGCCAATTTCAAATTGTGGGGCGAAAAAAGAAAAGCATTTCATTGCAGTGAAATTGCAGTGCTTGAACATCAATCTGGCACCTCGAAGCTGGCTAAAGATAAACATCGAAGGAAGGGGGGTGGGGTGGTTTACAAACCAAATAGTTTTCAGGTTCACGTACAGGCATGGTGTTCTGCTCCAGGACAATGTCGAAGATGAGCCATTTGCATTTCTGGTGCCCAAGTCCCCAATATGGATGTTGGTTCCCTTTTATCTTGGCATATAATGTCTGTAACACACCCTCCCTTTCCATTAACACTTTTGAAGTCCACTGAAAAGAAATAATGCCACTTCTAGATTAATTCACTCTTACACCTCACTAGTTAGCAATGTCCATAGGCTAGCAACCTGGATACACTCCAAATTACATCACAGCTATCTAATGAAGCTTTCTTGCCAAGTAAATGTTATCATTTCTAAATGTTATCATTACCAGTCCTGCACTCTGCCTTTGAGGTGGAAATGATGATGCTTTATTCATCTGCGTAATGATATTCCCACCCACTCCACATGGTCATCTCTGTGCAGACAGAGCGATAGAGAACAAACAGGGATCCTTTGTACTTCATCGCAAGACCCTTTCAGCAAGCGTCGTGCCTCAGAAACGAAGGTTTTGCCCGACGGTTGGCATGTACGCTTCAGCGAAGGCCTCCATGGCAACGAGATGCCAAACCACTGATGTTTACATGCGTGAAAACATGGTGGCGCCTGGTGAAATTACTGAGAAACAAAGGAGGAAGAAATTTTAAGTTTACTTTTGTTTTTAAAAAATGACGTGAACTGAAAAAAAAAGAGGGAATGAGGGAACTAAATGAGGGGAGAAAACGACGTGAATATGTTCTGTTTGAGCAGAGGCATCACATGCTGGATGAAGACAGGCGTTTCAACTATTTTAGGATGTCAGCTAGCCGGTTCAATGACTTAATTAAGCACATCCATCCCAAAGTTGTTCAGACGATATTTTATTATTTATTCTGACAGGATTTCCTCAGCCCTCTCCGTGTTTATTAACACCGGTCAAAACCAAAATAATGAAGTGGAGCAAACAAATACACATCCATGACAACGAATTTCAATGTTCCATCTGGCTGTCCAACCACACTGTGTGACAAAGTACAAAATTCTCGAAGCGCGCGTGCGCCACTTTTGTCAGTTGAAAATGAGTCACTCTGGTCATATGACACTTGACAAAAGCATCCTGTTTTGATGCATAAATAAAGCTTTAGAATTCTTGAGGCCAGGTTTGAGCCGGTGAAACACTTGAATAGTGCAAAGACCTCTGTTTTTATAATTGCTCCTATAGTCTGAAAACCCATTGGCATTCTGGGAGTTTAAAATGGCATAGAGCCTTACTTGCAGTTAGAGGAACTTCAGCCGCTGCACTCACTTCAGTCTTAGCAAAAAGGCCTCCCCTCTGACAAATCCTGAAGGTGAGGACAGCTGTTAGGGGCGAGGGACTAAATTGGGTAATTAGAGGTGGCGCGCTTTCATGTCGGACCCAAGAGACTGGTTGGGGGGTGGGGGCGGGCTGGGGGCAACGGACATTTTCTTGGTGATGCTTTTTGGGACCCTGAAATAAGCAGAGAGGTTACTTTGAACTAAGCAGGCAGCGCCTCCAATCTTACCGATGCAGATCAAAGCAGACAGAAGAGTAAGAAAGATACACATTCAGTACACACAGTTCTCCAGAGGAGAATTTTCACTGCGTGTGAAAGAAGGCTAAGGCTGAAGGACTGTGGACCTCCGTAGGGAACGTGCAGGTGTGAAGGCCGTCGCCATCACCTGCATACCTGCTCACATGGGTGTGGCTCAAACGAGCCTCTTTTTCCGGCCTGTTCCGTCACACACCAGCCCGCCAGCCTTCTCTCGCCAGCTCGTAATACCACTAGCTCTGGCCATGTCCGCCGGGTAACCTTCACAGGGTGTACCTTCACAGAGTATACTTTCACAGGGCAAACTTCACAGGGCAACTTTCACAGGGCATACCTTCACAGGGCGTTCCTTCACAGGGTAACCTTCACAGGGCTCACCTTCACAAGGATCATCTTCACAGGGCATACCTTCACAGGGTGTGCTTTCACAGCATTAACAGCAACTCTGTCGCTTTAGGATTCAGGAAATGGTGAAGCTCAACCGTACAGCATTTGGGTCAACATGGAGCATGACATCATGATCGGTATAAATATTCCATGCCAAAAAAAAGCCTTTTTTTCTTTGCAAACTGTATAGGAAATACTTCACATTTTAAATGAATCCAGTTACACTCAATGTTCAGTTAGAATGTACCTGGGATGCTCCATTTTTCTCCATCCATTCCACACAATGCACCCGCAACTTCCTGAAAAATACTTTAAAAATGCACATTCATAAAATGGCTGTAAAAATGAAATAATATATGGAATTTAATTACGAGACTTTGAAAGATTATGTATGATCATAAAGATTGATTGTGCTTACCATCCTCTGCGCAAGTGAAGTCTGCAGTACCCCACATGCCCACAGAGGGAGCTCTATCACTGCCGCTGCAGCATAATTATCACAGATACTGATCATTTCAACATCTGAAACACTTTGACATTTTTAATAAAATTACTTCATATATTGAAATTAGTTCACTGTGTTGTGCTTGTAAAAGATATTAGTAGAGTTACTGTTAAACTGGAGAAGAAGCTGAGCTCGTTTTAAAAAGCTGTAAAATGGCTGGGGGCCAGGTGAGGCCAGTCACAGTCAGTCAGTATGCAGCATGGACAACTGGCTCCTCCTTTTTATCACCCTCCACACGCCTGTGCATGCTCCCCTGGCTGTTGTTTGATTGGTCAGGGAGATCACATGACCTTTTTCACAGGAAAACAAAAAACTTAGCTGTACTGGACTAAGGAATTGTGAAATAGTTTTAGCTGTACAGGACTAAAGGAGAGTGAAATAGTTTTAGCCGTACAGGACTAAGGGATAGTGCAATAGTTTTAGTTGTACTGGACTAAGGAATTGTGAAATAATTTTAGCTGTACAGGCCTAAGGGAGAGTGGAATAGTTTTAGTTGTACTGGACTAAGGAATTGTGAAATAATTTTAGCTGTACAGGCCTAAGGGAGAGTGGAATAGTTTTAGCTGTACAGTGGAATAGTCTTAGCTGTACAGTGGAATAGTCTTAGCTGTACAGGACTAAGGGAGAGTGGAATAGTCTTAGCTGTACAGTGGAATAGTCTTAGCTGTACAGGACTAAGGGAGAGTGGAATAGTCTTAGCTGTACAGTGGAATAGTCTTAGCTGTACAGTGGAATAGTCTTAGCTGTACAGGACTAAGGGAGAGTGGAATAGTCTTAGCTGTACAGTGGAATAATTTTAGCAGTGACGTGCAGAGTTCTATTCCAGAACGTGGGTTTGTGACGGCCCGCCAACTGAATCCCTCCCTCCTTGGATCATGCTATGGCCAATCACGTGCCAGCTTGCGTGACCACAGATCAGTCATGCTTATGATCTGAAGGGTCATAACAGCATTGCCCAGTAGCCCATCCCACTGGACTTCCTCAGACTTTTCCTCAAATTTCTCAGTAGTCCTCCCATCTACTGAGCCCCTCCCTTCCTGCAAAAACACCATGATAATAATTATTTAAAGATGGTATTTGCACCTCAGAAGTGTGATTTTCATGATCGACCAAGCTTTAATTCAGCCTTAGTCTGAAGTGCTGACTTATTTATGATACGAGAAAAAAACACTCTGATCTCTGATTTTATGCTCCTCTGAGCTCTTCGCAAATATTAAGATTTTTTTTTCATGTCTCTCGCTCAATTGCAGAGGAAAGGCCCTCTTGGGGCTGGGTGGGGGTGCTGGGGAGGGGGGGGCAGTGCTGGGGGGCTGTGGAGCTGTGGGGAAGCTGGGGGGGAGGGTGGGGGGGCTAGGGAGCTGGGAGGGCTCTGTGGGGGGGGGGGGGGTTGAGGTAAAGGTTGACGGATACATCTAAATGAGAAGAGAGTATGCTCATGGGGCCCAAACAACCTTGGAATGTCTGTGAGGACATTTGCGATGCCTGTGGGGTTACGCTATACCTGGCGAGGTCCTGCGGGATTTTACCCCCCGTCCCCCCCCCAAAAAAAGAAAATACAAAGAAACCTGTACTGCACAGGAAAGGAAACGGCTTATACCTAGGTCATAATCAAAGCCATAATCTGGAATGTAACAGTAGGTGTGGATTAGTACAGCATTCCCTGTGTACACCTGTGTGACTGCCCTCTCTGCAGTAATAATAATTTCTGAAGCACTTTTCTTGAAACTCAAAGCACTTTTTACAGTAATGAGGGGGAAACTCGCCTCAGCCACCCCCGATGTGTAGCACCCACCTGGGTGATGGACAGCAGCCATTTTGCGCCGGTGCGCTCACCACACATCAGCTGAGATGGAGAGGGAGAGAGCGGTTCTTCTGCTGTGTAAACTGGGGGATGATTATGTGACCTCTCTATACACCTCCCATACGTATCAGGGTGTGTGTGTGTGTGTGTGTGTGTGTGTGTGAATGCTCTCCCTATACACCTACCGTATGTAGCAGGGTGTGTGTGCATGTGAATGCTCTCTCTATACACATCCCATATGTATCAGGGTGTGTCTCTGTGTGTGTGTGTGTGTGTGTGTGTGTGTGAATGCTCTCTCTATACACCTCCCATATGTATCAGGGTGTGTGTGTGCGTGTGAATGCTCTCTCTATACACCCCCCATATGTATCAGGGTGTGTGTGTGTGTGTGTTTGTGTGTGAATGCTCTCTCTATATACCTCCCATATGTATCAGGGTGTGTGTGTGTGTGTGTGTGTGTGTGTGAATGCTCTCTCTATACACCCCCCATATGTATCAGGGTGTGTGTGTGTGTGTGTTTGTGTGTGAATGCTCTCTCTATATACCTCCCATAGGTATCAGGGTGTGTGCATGTGAATGCTCTCTCTATACACCTCCCATATGTATCAGGGTGTGTGTGCGTGTGTGTGAATGCTCTCTCTATACACCTCCCATATGCATAAGGCTGTGTGTGTGTGTGTGTGTGTGTGTGTGAATGTTCTCTCTATAAACCTCCCATATGTATCAGGGTGAGTGTGTGTGCGTGAGATAGAGCTCTCTCTGTACACCTACCCTACGTAGCAGGGTGTGTGTGAGAGAGAGCTCTCTCTGTACACCTACCATACGTAGCACGGTGTGTGTGTGTGTGTGTGTGAGATAGAGCTCTCTCTATACACCTACCCTACGGAGCAGGGTGTGTGTGTGTGTGTGTGTGTGTGAGAGAGCTCTCTCTGTACACCTACCCTACGGAGCAGGGTGTGTGTGTGTGTGTGTGAATGCTCTCTCTATACACCTACCGTACGTAGCAGGGTATATGTGTGTGTGTGAATGCTCTCTCTATATACCTACCGTACGTAGCAAGGGGTGTGTGTATGAGAGAGAGAGAGCTCGAGCTCTGTGGGAGAGCCTGCTCCATATAGCTCCTGTATGTAACTGGGTGTGTGTGCGAGAGAGAGAGAGAGAGAGAGCTCTGTGGGAGAGCCTGCTCCATATAGCTCCTGTATGTAATGCTGTATCTTCAGACCACAGTTTGAAGTGAAGGCCCCATCCTCCCCTGCTTTCTTTATAAGTCTTTATTACTGGAGAAAAAGAGACGTGCACTGGTTGTCACGGAGTCCATGGATGTGAAGGCCCAAAGGACTTATGCTTTGCTCTTCCCATTAAATATGAAAACTTCTCCATATTTACACATTTCCACCACTCTTTGTAATTCAAATCAAATTCAGACATGCTTTATTTAATCAACAGCAGACATGCTTTATTTGCATGATAGGAGAACCTGTTGCTAAGGTGGTAAATGCACAGATGATGACAGAACCTAAATTTTAAATAACAATTTATTGCCCCTCCCTACTTTCTCCCACACTTAATATCTCTAATCATATATATATATATATATATATATCTTTTTTATCTTCCCTATTTTATCTTTCCTATTTTCCATCTCATCTAACTCAGTCCCTCCCCAGTAATTCCCTTTCTCACCTATCACTCATCTTACCCTTTCTCTCTTTCTACCTTTCTCTCTCTCTCTCTACTTTCATCTTCTCCATCTCCTCTCTCCTTCTGCTGTGTTTACACTGTTTTTATTTCTATCCATCCCCGATTTGCGCGTCTTATTTTTTGGCGTCGCCGTACGTTACGATCTTATCGTCGGTTGCGTGTTTCCCTCGCCCCAGCGATCTCCATCTGTCAGCCATTAGCTTGGCCTTTAAAGGCGGGATTTGCAGCTCACGCGCTCATGGCCGCGTCGCGTCACTGCGGAACACCAGGCCAATTCAAATGCGTTGCTGGGTAACGCTCTACCTGAGCCCGTCCTTAAAGTTCCGATAGTCCCGAAAAACTGCACTGCTGCACACTGCTCCGGCATTGCGATGGTCTGCTTTTAAATGGTGAGCGCCCCGTACCAATGTCTGATGGACAGGCCCTTAAATTTCAAAACAATGTGATGCGGTAAATTTGTATTATTTTCCCTCTTTTTATAGAGACCAATCCTTCAGAATGTTGCCACAGATATCCATCAAAACCGTTGCCGTTTTAGTTTTCAATCAGTCAGTATTTTATTTTGCGTGCTGCGCTTTTCAAAAAGAATCCATAGAGCACACGGAACGGAGAGATAACAGGAGATGAAAACAAATGGAGGAATATTTCAGAGCAGACACCACAATAATAAGACTTTTAAAAGATACTGACTCTGGAATTGAAAATGGAATGTGAGAATTCGGTAGAAGAGAATAACAAAAACAAAATGACAAAAAAGAATGTAACAGGTCTGCTTTGAAATAAATAAACAATGGCGAAGGAAAACAAAAATACACATGTTTATAGAAGGAGGCCATTGAATAGATATAAAACTGAAAATGAATCGAGAAACTGTAAATTAATAAAGATTCATATGCCAAAAATAAAACATAATTTTAAACACAGAGGGCTTTGATTTTGTCTGGCCCATTCTGTGTACCCTGTTTGTCTCTCTGGTTCTCCTCTATTAAAACCTATTGTTATTATATTAACATTTTAATTATTTATATAAAGGAAAATCGGTTTTCATTGGCTCAATCAGAAGTGAAATACTGAACTGGTGCCCTTAACCCTTTTATTTATTTATTTTATTTTGGCCATTTTCCCCTCATTTAAATATTCATTGAGAGGTAAAACATGAAAAGATAATCTTTCTTCCTGAGGTAGTTCAGTCAGCACATTGGCATTCAGGAGTGAGGGGCTGTGTGCGAATCACAAACTCAGAAGCAGAAGAAGCTGAGAGGAGGTCCAGCGAGGTCATTCTTAAAGGGGCCGTTCCCTTTCTGGAGATTGATTTATATATATTTGCATAATTTTGGTTTTTGCTGTACGTTTCTCGATTGGCTCAGACCTGCTGGCTTTTTGGGGGGGGGGGGTGGGGGGGGGTCTGTGGTCTAATGCAGGATTACACACTTCAAGTCAGTCCAATGCTGCTTGTGCAGTAATGTGGTCGGTATGAATGTATATTACCTGATTATTCTTCAAAAAATATGTTTTATCTTATTTTCAATGGGAACTATTTCCTTTACCAACCCATAAATACCAAGGGCAGGAGACAAGGTTTTTTCTCCAGTTTTAAATATCGCCTAACTGACGATATTTACATACTTATTCTTCACCAGTGAGAATGTCATTGAATTATTGTACGTGCAAATACATTGTTTGTTAGAGTGCAATTAGGTAGTTTGTTGTGATACTCTGACTGAAATGAGAATGTGACTGGATAATTGGCTGAGAGATTTGATTGGTTGTGACAGTCAAATGGGATAATTACTTATGCCGGTTTATCTGTGTGAACTCAATTTATAACATGAGACATGAATGACTATAATTTGTCATAGGGGGCTTTTATTTTGGGTGAAAGGTTAATGCAGTGGAGTAAATGCTCTTCTCCTTCACTGTTGATAAGGAGTGTGCTTGTGTACAAGCTGTTGCCATTGTTACCTGATAAATGAACCGTTTTTTTATTTTTATTATGAATAAGTTTGAGGTGCGCACATTTCTTCCTGGGCTGAGTGCCCGAGCGCCTGTTTCTGCCGTCCGGTAAAACCAGACCCATCGGACCGGGGTCAAGCGCGTTCAGTTAGACCTCTCATTAACCCAGTTAAACCATCGAGGCCTCGGAGCCAGAGAGGCCAGAGCTCCACCAAAACTTCCCACCATAGCTAATGTCAGGCCGGGCGCATCCTTCCTGGGCAAATATAAATAATAAAGAAATAAATCAATAAACAGACATGGGCAGCGCTATGTTTGGCTCTTTGAAGGGCCCCGCTTTATAAGCTAAATAAAGCCTCCTGGAGCCCTACATAATGCTAGATAACACCTTCGTAATCACCCAATAGCAAGACTCATTCCCGGAGGCCTCCTGCAGTGTCACCTATCTGACATTGCAGACAGGACAGTGATGCCACCTGTCAATCAACATCTTTCCCTGAACTTTGATTTATGGTTGCAAGCTGTTTTCTTCATATATGCTTATTAGCCAATTGAATTTTGCCATTTGCTGAACTCATCAATCTGCTCCTGAAGAAAGACACCAGGGCCCTTCGACAGTGTCAAGATGAAGAATAAAAGGGGCTCCAGGTCATGAGTGTCATCACCTCACCATTTTGATTTGGTTTATGAAGGAAAAAGCATGGCACGGCATTTCTGAAGCAAACACAATGACACTCTATTGTCTGATGGCTTCAGTGATGATGATATTTATTATTATTATTTTATCAACATGCATCTAATAATAAGTCTATGATGATTGATATGAAGGTCATACTTAAATATGTAACTGATGAAGACATTTTGTAGATATTTTGGAGATTTTGCCAGCAGCCATACCTCCATGCACTCTGCTCCTGCCGATTGGCTGAAGATGAGCAAGTGTGGGCTTGGTTAGTACTTGGATGGGAGACCACAAGGGAATACTGGGTTGCTGCTGGAAGTGGTGTTGGTGGGCCAGCCGGGGGCAATCTTCCCTCTGGTCAAATAAACCCCAATGCCCCAGTGCAGTGACGGGGACACTGTGCTGTAGGAGATGCCGCCTTTCGGATGAGACGTTAAACCGAGGTCCTGACTCACTGTGGTCATTAAAGATCCCATGACACTTATCGCTAAGAGTAGGGGGTTCCCCGGTGTCCTGGCTAAATCCCAGATCTGGCTCTCGCAAACTTGCCACCAAAACCATCCCCAGATTTAATCGTGGCTCCTCTTATAGATTCGGCACCTGTAGCCTGGCTGCAACGGCTGCTGTTTTCCTGAGTGATGACTCAAGACCAGCTGCAGAGCGGAAAGAAGACTGGCAGCAGTAAGAGTTTCAGAATTTCAAAGTACCTAAGAGCGCTCTCCTGGATAGCTGGAGAACAGTAACTAAGAGCGCTCTCCTGGATAGCTGGAGAACAGTAACTAAGAGCGCTCTCCTGGATAGCTGGAGAACGGTAACTAAGAGCGCTCTCCTGGATAGCTGGAGAACGGTACCTAAGAGCGCTCTCCTGGATAGCTGGAGAACGTAACTAAGAGCGCTCTCCTGGATAGCTGGAGAACGGTAACTAAGAGCGCTCTCCTTGATAGCTGGAGAACAGTAACTAAGAGCGCTCTCCTGGATAGCTGGAGAACGGTAACTAAGAGCGCTCTCCTGGATAGCTGGAGAACGGTAACTAAGAGCGCTCTCCTGGATAGCTGGAGAACAGTAACTAGAGCGCTCTCTGGATAGCTGGAGAACAGTAACTAAGAGCGCTCTCCTGGATAGCTGGAGAACGGTAACTAAGAGCGCTCTCCTGGATAGCTGGAGAACGGTAACTAAGAGCGCTCTCCTGGATAGCTGGAGAACGGTACCTAAGAGCGCTCTCCTGGATAGCTGGAGAACGGTAACTAAGAGCACTCTCCTGGATAGCTGGAGAACAGTACCCAAGAGTGCTCTCCTGGATAGCTGGAGAACGGTAACTAAGAGCACTCTCCTGGATAGCTGGAGAACAGTACCAAGAGTGCTCTCCTGGATAGCTGGAGAACGGTAACTAAGAGCACTCTCCTGGATAGCTGGAGAACAGTACCCAAGAGTGCTCTCCTGGATAGCTGGAGAACGGTAACTAAGAGCGCTCTCCTGGATAGCTGGAGAACAGTAACTAAGAGCGCTCTCCTGGATAGCTGGAGAACAGTAACTAAGAGCACTCTCCTGGATAGCTGGAGAACAGTAACTAAGAGCGCTCTCCTGGATAGCTGGAGAACAGTAACTAAGAGCGCTCTCCTGGATAGCTGGAGAACAGTAACTAAGAGCGCTCTCCTGGATAGCTGGAGAACAGTAACTAAGAGCACTCTCCTGGATAGCTGGAGAACAGTAACTAAGAGCGCTCTCCTGGATAGCTGGAGAACAGTAACTAAGAGCGCTCTCCTGGATAGCTGGAGAACAGTAACTAAGAGCGCTCTACCGGATAGCTGGAGAACTTTGAAGCACTGGGACAGGCCTGGAAGCACAATTAGCCATTCCAGTTTGGGAGAAAAAGTAATAACGGGAGGTAAAAAAGTATAGAAAGTAAGTAAGGTTTTGGCTGGCCTGAAGAGATGAGACGTTTGTTGTGGACTCAGCTCACCTCTCCAATGAATAACCGACATTATTGCCAAACCAGAGCAGTATATTACATTCCCTTTTAACGGCTGGCTGTGTGTCAGCTCAGCCTGGGTAGAGAGCGCTGAGACCAGCTCTTAATTTCTTCTAAGGTTCTCCGAGTTAATCAGAACTGTGGAGAGGAAGAGGCAAAAAAAAAAATAAAGATGAAAAGGCAGCCAATGCCATCACGGTAAATTAAGGAGGAGTGATTTTGAGGGAGATTTAATTACCCAGAATGCCCCGCTGGTTTCATAACTAACACCTTTTCTGATGAAATTATCATTTTGGTTGTGCACAATTTACCCGATAAGTCAACCAAAAATTATTCTTGTGAAAACAGTTATAATATGCACCACAAGAATGATCGTCATGATAATAAAACTGCAATTGTAAGCATCAGTTATTTTCAAATTGCAAATTTTTTATTTTTTTTACAAATTTTTTTCTGTTCCTCTGTACTGTTCTCTGTTCTCCTATACTCCAAGTGGTTCTGCAACGGAATGTAACCCATTTGCATAAGCAATGAGATAGTTCATGAACTGAAGCTCAAATCCATAATGTAGATAACCTGTTTATACACAGACAAGCATAAGTGATATGCATTAGGGTGAATAACACACAAAAGTACAGTCACAATATTATGTAATCTCATTACGGACAATATCATGCAAAAGCATAAGGGATCAAACAAAGGAAAGCAATAATGCTTATACGATGTAATCATATTATAGGCTTTAACATGGAAACATGCCTGGTACTGTACGATATTCAATTTCTGATTGTCACACAAGGTGGAGAGGGACTTTCTCTCTCCTTCTCTGTCTCTCTCTATTTCTCTCTCTCTGATGAAAGCAGGCCATTTAAGGGGTTGTCGATGCGATGAATTTAAGATGAACATGATCCTCCTGCGTGACTCAGCTGAGATCATGTGTACATGCGTGTTCCTCCTGTGTGACTCTGCTGAGATCATGTGTACATGCGTGTTCCTCCTGTGTGACTCAGCTGAGATCATGTGTACATGCGTGTTCCTCCTGTGTGACTCTGCTGAGATCATGTGTACATGCGTGTTCCTCCTGTGTGACTCTGCTGAGATCATGTGTACATGCGTGTTCCTCCTGTGTGACTCAGCTGAGATCATGTGTACATGCGTGTTCCTCCTGTGTGACTCAGCTGAGATCATGTTTACATGCGTGTTCCTCCTGCGTGACTCAGCTGAGATCATGTGTACATGCGTGTTCCTCCTGTGTGACTCAGCTGAGATCATGTGTACATGCGTGTTCCTCCTGTGTGACTCAGCTGAGATCATGTGTACATGCGTGTTCCTCCTGCGTGACTCAGCTGAGATCATGTGTACATGCGTGTTCCTCCTGTGTGACTCAGCTGAGATCATGTGTACATGCGTGTTCCTCCTGCGTGACTCAGCTGAGATCATGTGTACATGCGTGTTCCTCCTGCGTGACTCAGCTGAGATCATGTGTACATGCGTGTTCCTCCTGTGTGACTCAGCTGAGATCATGTGTACATGCGTGTTCCTCCTGCGTGACTCAGCTGAGATCATGTGTACATGCGTGTTCCTCCTGTGTGACTCAGCTGAGATCATGTGTACATGCGTGTTCCTCCTGCGTGACTGCTGACTGTTCTCCACCCACCAGCACATGCATATGGATCAGGCCCAGCAGGAGCCTTGTCTAGCTGGTAGTGCAGCATAGTGGATAAGGAGCTGGACTTGTAACAAAAGGTCAGAGGTTCAACTCCTGGGTAGGACACTGACACTGCCGTTGCTGTTGCCGTTGTGTGCATGCGCACTGCCGTTGTACCCTTGAGCAAGGTACTTAACCTGCATTGCTTCAGTATATATCCAGCTGTATACCTGGATGCAGTGTAAAAGGTTGTGCAGGTTCCTCTGGATCAGAGCGTTTGCTAAATGCCTGTAATGTAGCCAGTGGAAGCGTGTTAATTATTCAGCTCTTCCTGTTCGAACTAGCGTAGGTATCAGGGCCAGGTCTTCCCTAACATGGCCCACAGCTCCCCTGCTCGGTCTAGGGTGTTGTTTCTTTCAGCCCTCTAATTAATTATATCGTTTGTGTACATTCAGGTACCCGTTTTCATGGGTTTAATCATTAAATTACTCTGAATGGCACAGGTAGATGTTAAGTTTGCTTTAAAGACTAAAGCTAAATTATTAGCTTATGACATTCTGGATGTATACGCATTTGTCCCCTTGGATGGAGGAAAACCACGGCCTATAATGGTCTGTTGGTTTTCTTTTTACATCAAAAAGCAAGTAATTATTGCACCTAAGAAGCAAGGTGAGGTGAGTTACCTGTTTAATTAATCACTTTCTTGGGTTAACAATGAGCACCTGCAGTCCCTGTGGCTCTGCAGTACCAGGGTTGGGCACTCCTGGGTCACACGGTACAGGTGTACATGCGGATCAATCCCTCAGTCTCGCCACCTTGCCTTACGCAGGACACGCCATTTATTTCCCGTCTGTCTGCTCTGATCCCAGAACAGACTGTGTCACTTTCACGCTCTCTTCCTACCCATCAACGCTGATGAAACCTTGTTACCGGGCAGACAGGCACCGCCGAATGATTAATATATTTAATCTGCCTTCGGTGCGATGAATTTAAGATGAATTTATGATGGAGATGTATGGAAATTGCTGTTTGCAGCTCTCCCGTTTTATGAACAAAGGGAAATCATAACCGCGGGAATATGTTTTCCTGTGCCATCAAGGCCCAGCCGTTCTCTGGCATTCAAGCTGGGAACTGCAGGCTGGCTAACTGTATGTGGTGCTCTGTCGCCATCTAGAGTTTAGGAATAGAATTGCAGCGTTGTAACATCTGGTGAGTTTTTTTTTTTTTTTTTTTGCTGCTGTTGTTGTTTTTGCTGAATGGCTTGTTTTTATCCGTGAACAGTTTAGATACTCCTGCATGACCATCTGTTCTTTTTTATATTGTAAAGTATGCAGCTGGACACACTGATCCACTAGGAGATTCATTTGATTTGTATATTTTTTCCCAACCATATCAAATCCCCGTCTAAATCTCTGACAAATACATCAAGCTGGCAAATAAATAATTTGGCAAAACCCAAATGTATATAAATGCAATATAATCCATAGGTTACAGGTTATTTACAACAAATCCTTTGAAAAATGCTTTAGGTTTGCAATGAGGGTCACAACGGGTCAAGCTGATCAGTGCTATTAATGAGATATAACTAATTAATTCTGAATTCTCCCAAGGTGGGGTTGCCACTTTTACTAAACTGGTTAATGTGTCTCTGATAGCACTCATTCATTTCATTTGAAACATTGATCATTAAAGAAAAAAAAACATCCATCCATCCATCCATTATCTATACTTGATTATCCTGGGCACGGTCGGGGGGTGGGGGGGGGAGGGGTGGGGGGGTGGCTAGAGCCTATCCCAGCGTGCATTGGGCAAGAAGAAGATTACACCGAGGATAGGCAGCCAATCTACGACAGGGCACACACACCATTTGTATATATACAGTGCCTGTGAAAAAGTATTTGCCCCTTTGTGATTTCCTTTATTACTGCATATTTGTACCACTGAAGTGTTTAAGATCTTTAGGCAAAATGCAATATTAGACTACGTGAACCTGAGTACCCTTTATATATATAGATAGATAATATCCTGATATATGAAATATCAGAAAGTATGCCATGCAATTCCTGAAGAACAGCAAAAAGAAAGCATATATATATATTCCCCCTTCCTGATTATATCAGGATATTATACACACACGCATATATATATATAATGTATGTATTTTCGTATGTGTCTTTTTTGGCTGCTTTCTTTTTGCTGTTCTTCAGGAATCGCATGGCATGCTTTCAAATATTTCAGATGCCATTTTTCACCCAGCAGTTCAGTAAACACCAAAAGCTTTGGAAAATGATCTTAGAGGAATGGTATCTGAAATATCTGAAAGAATAGTTGATAAAAAAAAGACAGAAAATGATCTAAAGGATCAGTGAGCTGTGGCACAGTCTGCTCCGAGGTAAAAGAAGTAGACCAAGACGACATTAAGGGCATGCAATGCAAGATTTTCATCTTGAAAATATTCTAAAACAACCGTGCTCAGTTATTACTGTGATGCACTGGTATTCTGTTTCTGTGTGCACACCAGTCCTTGTTTGCCTGTGTTAATGCTCTCCTCTCCTGAGTAATGTCCTACTCTGGTTGAAATCTAAAAGACTGAACAGAAGACATTTTCAATCCCGCTCAATGGACAACAGCAATGGACCAGCAGACCCGTACAACCATTTCACTACCCAGAGTGCATTGTGACAATTTTCATAACAATGGCGACCTACGAGTTCAAGGATTTAAAAAAATATTCAAATAACTAAAATCTTTCATGTGGTTTTTATAAAATATTTCTATAATTGAAGGCATTTATGCCATATTAAGGCCTACAAGTCTTGACAGGCGGGGTTCCCTTTAAGGACAATACAACCCATTAAATGCTCCTTCAAGGAGCTAGGAGGCTCCCAAAGAACTTAGCAAGGAAACACGAGTGCATCCTTCGTGGAAGTATTTTTCAGAACGCGTGACATATAATGACCTGTGGATCCTCCTCCCCCCATCGCACTCGTCCGCATTTGATGTGGCTTCAAACTATCGCTTGAAAGAGCAAGGACATTCCAATGGCCTTATACACATTTCCTTGATTCCCCTGTCTGTGCGTCCTTTCTTTGCTTCCTTTCCTTGTGTCCTCCGATGGGTGGAGCTAGGAGCAAGTAAAGGAAGCAAGGAGATAAAATAAGCGAATGGGATGAGCCGATGTTGCCAACGCGTGATTCCAGACGTCAACTTCACATATTTTTGACCATACCAGGAAAGGAGGCAAGGAATGGAAGCAAGGAGGTAAGAAAATAAGTGGTTGGAACAAGAGAAACATTGTCTGCTGTCCCTACCTCTGCTCACGCAAGCATAGAGACAAGGCAAGAATAGGCCATGCCCCCATGATGGGGGAAAGCAATCTGTTGCGCTACATAGTGTTAGTATTACCAGTCAGTGTCGTATACAGCTATCATTTGAGCATTTACAGGCTTTCTGTTAGCTTGAACAGGTCTGGCCATTCTCCATTCTGACTACCGTTAGCACAGGTGTGCCTAATAAACTGGCCAGTATGACATGTACTAGAATAATTCTCGTCAGCACCACTAGAGGGCAACCAATATATGTGGAATTGTAGAGAATCATTTGTCCCACACGTCAATGTGCACCAAGCTGTGCTTCGTAGTGATTGTGACATCAGCAAAGATAGATCAGTTCCCCAATGCAGTGTTGAATGAAGTAATTAATGAATGAGTGAATGAGTGAATGAATGAATGAATATAGTTTATTTTGGTCACACATAAGGAACAAAATTTGACAAGTTGTGTGGATATGCAACAGACAGTACATCATTTTACATCATACATGTTTACACTCATCCATTTCACACAATTCACACAATCAATGACCGAAAAATGAATAGGCTGAAGCCCAAGGCTTATTATTGCCTATCCTATACAATCCATAATATAACCCAGAATATCAGTAGTACAAAAAATACTCTAAAGTTGCAATCCTTAATTATTTTACATCTTAAGGCTTTTTTGAAACTCAACAGAGATCTACACAATTTCAACTCATCTCTAAGACCATTCCATAATTTGACTCCCAAAACTGAGACACATCTATATTTTACATTGGTCTCAGTTTACCTGTTTCAAAGATGCACAACCCTCTTAAATTATAATTTCCTTCTCTTGATTTAAAAAGTCATAGAATACAAATTGGAAGAATTTTACTCCTGACTCTAAAAAGTATTTCCAATGTTTTTAAATACACAATATCTAAAAATTTTAAGGTGTAGGACCGTATGAATAATGGATTAGTAGATTCACGGTAACCAGCTTTATTTATTATTCTAATAGATAGCTCTTTTCTGGAGTTTAATTATAGGGTCTATATTTGTTTTATAAGCATTTCCCCAGACCTCAACACAGTATGACATATATGGCATTATTAATGAACAATACAATATATGCAGACATTTCTTGTTCAACAGATCCCTGGTTTTGTGAAGAATAGCAATAGATTTAGATAATTTCAGTTTGATATATTCTATATGTGGCTTCCAACACAGTTTATGATCTATAATCACTCCCAAGAATTTTGTTTCATATAGTCTTTCAATTTGAACTCCATTTAAATCCATTTTTATTTCACAATTATCCCTAAAACCACCGAACACCATAAATTTTGTTTTATTTTAATTTAGTGGTAACTTATTAGTATCAAACCATTTTTTTTTAACATTATCAATTCCCTTTTTTGTACTGTTTTCAATAACTCTTTCATGTCCTCCCCTGAACAAAATAAGTTTGTATCATCAGCAAAAGTAACAAATTTCAACATGTTCAGCTATTTAATCTATTTAACTCAACTCAACGACACTATAGATTTTGTGAATGCCCACCTATGGCCATGTACCAGTCTCCTGGCAGAGGCAACCAGGTGTTTGACTAAAATGTCTTGGTACTTGGTGGAGTTCATTATGCAGTTGCTCTTAACATGGACCCCTGGACCAGGACCACTGGGAGCAAAACAGCCCCAAAGCCTCAACGTTCCACCACCATATCTGACAAGAGATACGAGATGCTTTTCCTTGGAAGCACCCTATTCGACGCCAAACATGGCAAAGTTGCACATGGCCAGAAAGTTCCATTTTGGTCTCATTTTACCTTAGTACTAGGTCCAATCACAGTATCAATGATGTCTGGGAAAGTCCACAAGTGAATTTGTTGGTTGCTATCACAGCTGCCAGTACGGGGTTTCTAGCTGCAATCCTTCAAATGAGCTTGTCGGTAGATGGAATGACATTTTATGGCTGATTTTAACACTTACTGTTTTCTTAAAGTTGCATGTTATGTTTCTATACAGCGATATGTGAAATCATTTGGGGGATTTGTTGCCATATGCCGCCATCTGGTGGTTTGATGCCCGGCTACAGGACTTTTTGTACTGTGACCCCATCTCTGTCTGTAACCCTCTCTGCTTTCCCCGTTTGATTAGATTAACACAAATAACCAAGTGGAATGGGGTATAAAACTTCAGTAGCAACCATTCCAACTAGTTAGCTTAGCTAATGTTGATTATAACACTTATGTATCGTCTGTGCTCAGGTGTTGAAGAGTAGTTGGATGTATCCCTTGCTACAATATCTAAATGATTACACTAAATGAACGAGTATGGTAAATCTGCAGCCTGGAGCCCGCTGTCTCATACGCTCCCGCCTCGTATCCTCAACCCTGGTACACGAGGGTGTGTCAAACTAAGGAAATGGCAATTACAGAGGGACAAATTACCTAATCTACATCTGCAACTTTGATCTGCATATAACGTTAGCTTCATACGCATGGAAAAGAAAAGCGTTTTGCCAGGTAGGTAGCTAATCCGTGCCCCAAAGCATAATTTTTTCAAAGCATTTGTCAGCACACATTTAACATAATAGAGATTATTTCTTGGACCAAAAAAGTAATGCTGATTGTGTTGACGAGTAATTACTTTTTAAACTGTACATTTAGCCTAGCTGACTTTAACTAATGGTTCGCTATTACTATAATGGAGAGGACGGTTGATTTTTAAAAAATCTGAAAATAATACTATTATAACGGTCTCATGTGACATCTAATAATATAAACTACATGAAGCGAAATTTAAATGCCATATTTCATCATGTTGCATATTTGGGGGCTAATTTCTGCCATTTTAACGTTACAATGTCATATTACGTTTGCGCAATTATTTCATTTATGGTTCCCATTAATATTTTTAAGGTGCAAATATAGATGAGTGTTCCTCCAGTCAGACATTGAACAAAAATATAAACACAACACTTTTATTTTTGCAGCCATTTTTAATGCATTTAAATAATACCTTAAAGATTTGTTCTATGAGCACAAAGACCTTATTTCTCTAAAATCTTGCCCACAAATTTGTTTATATCACTGTTAGCTAGCATTGCTCCTTTGTCAAGATAATCCATCTCCTGCACAGGTGTGGCATATCAAGATGCTCATTAAAAGCCACGATTACTACACAGGTGTTCCTTATGATGGGGTCAATAAAAGGCCGCCCTAAAATGTTGAGTTTTTTGTTTTTCAACACCATGCTACAGATGAGTTAAGAGATCATGCAATTGGCATGCTGACTGCAGGAATGTCCTGTAGAGCGGTTGCCAGAGTAATGGGTGTTCATTTCTCCACCATAAGCTACCTCCAGCGTCATTTCAGAGATTTTGGAAGTTCGTCCAACAGGCCTCACAACCGCAGACCACGTGTAACCACACCAGCCTGGGACCGCCACATCCAACTTCTTCACCTGCGAGGTCGTCTGAGGCCAGCCACACGCACAGCTGATGAAACAGTTGGTTTACACAACAGTAGAATTTCTGCACAAACTGTCAGAAATCGCCTCAGGGAAGCTCATCTGCCTGCTTGACATCCTAACCGGGGTCTTGATTTGTCTGCAGTTTGGCGTCACAGTTGACGTGAGTGGGAAAGAGCTCACCTTCGATGGCCACTTCTTCCATGTTCTCCCATGGTCTGCATACTCCCCAAACATGTCACCCATTGAGCATGTTTGGGATGTTCTGGACTGGCGCATATGACAGCATGTTCCAGTTCCCACCAATATCCAATAACATCGTACAGCTAATGAAGAGGAGTGGGACAATATTCCATAGGCTACAATCAAAAATTTGATCAATTCAATGCGAAGGAGATGTGTTGCGTTGCATGAGGCAAATGGTGGTCACACAAGATACTGATCTGTATTCTGTTCATTTCATGATATCTTCTTTTTTGGGGAATCTGTGACTAACAAATGCATATCTGTATCCCCAATCACATGAAATCAATAGATAAGTGCTTAATGAATCTATTTCAGTTGATTGATTTACATTTATTACCTTTGAACTCAATAAAATCTTCAAAATTAATAAGTGTTGCATTTATATTTTTGTTCAGTATACAACGTGCTATAAGGTGCAGGGGCGCCATATGGGGGGGGAAGTTAGGACAATTCTAAGGGCCTGTGACTGACAGGGGCCCTAAAAAATTATTAGAACGTTTGGTCAATTTATTTCAATATTAAATTATTAACCTATCATCATTAATAGAATATTTTATTTATAATGTACTAATAAAACTAATGGTTTCTTTTTGTTTTGTTTTTGGCAAAAAGTAAACATCCAGAGAGCCTCTGTATTGCCCATTGTTACTGATAGAGAGTTCAATCATCCAATCGCTCAAACAACTCAAAACAATAGAGTCAATACCAACAGGAGAATACACTGTTTGACATTGGCAGGGAAATTTGCCACATTTCACTTGGGACCCCACCCACATAATCAGCTGTGCTGCTCATCCCACAAATGCATGATCCTTACAAATGGGACATCGCTGTAAAGGGAAATGAACAGGCTTTCCAATGATGTAACATACAATGCTAGTAATACAGTGACAACAGAGATATGATCGACCAAACACAAATTTCCAAACTTTTTTTGAGGAGTTTATATACATATACTCCTGTGAGAAACACTCAGATCACTTCATCAAGGTCTGCTCCTCATAACTCTATAATGTCAGATCTGCTTCCTCCCTAGGTACCTTAAAGTGTCTTCTAAAGTGTCTTTTTGTCATGGTTCTGTGTTCCTGTCCGTGTTTCCTTGTTGGGCCGCCAGATGGCGGCACTTCTGTTTTGTGTCCTGCTTAATTGTATTATTGTTTTCTATCATCCAATTATTGTTTGCTGGTTGTCTCGTTTTCCCTTCCCTCTCTGTGGCCTGATTGTTCATTGTGCCCTCCTGTGTCTCGTCTGTGTCGCGGCTATTTAAGTTCCTGCCTCCTGGACTCAGGTGCTGGATCCTTGTTGGTTGTGCCATGCCTCTGATCGCGTTCCTGCCCTATGTGTTCCTGCCATGATCTGTATCCACGCGTGTTTGGATTTTAAACATACTGACTGGGAAAATATCTCTAAGTATCCTTAGTAATCCAGGAAATGGTGAGGACCTTCAAAGGGGTTGAGTACTTTTGCAAGCGCCAGTAGATTTCATTGATTGACTATTTTATACAGCTTGCTAACCAAATACAAAAACATTCAATCTGAGAACTCACTCTAACACTTTTTTGCAATGGGATTGTTTGCATGGGATAAGCCCAACATAAAGATTTGTGGACACCTTTATGGACACTTTTGCCAGAGGCTGCCAAAGTTTGTAGAGAACTCCTAAAGTGTGGCTGCAAAACTGAGCCCCGCTGTTCTCGAAAGTGTCGATGCCAGGATGCTGGGTTACCTTGCACAGCATTATGCCAATGTGCTGGAACATGTGAAATGGCACACGTGAGTCACTACTAGATTATGTCCCTCAAATGAGATCTTATACTGCATGTTAGAAGCTTTTTGTTTGTTATTACCTGATGACAAATGTGAGCAACCTTGAGATTGAAATGAGTCCACTCGGGTGCATCATAGGTCAATTGCCAACTGTTTAGACAGCCATTTTGAATTTCTTCAATAGCTCACTGTTTAAGTTGTTGGGGGCACCCTTTCTAGGATATTTTCGGATCACTCAATGTACGTACCAAATTATGTTTTTATGAGATCCTTTCTGTGCCTTATATCAACTGCTAACTGTTTAGACAGCCATTTTTAATTTCTTCAATAACTCACTTCCTGTTTAAGATTCTTTTTGGCACGCCTTCTAGGGAGTCTTAGGATCACTCAAGGGACATATGTACCAAATTTCATGCTTCTATCCACCGCGTAACGACTTTTTGCATAATTCCCCCTACTAAATACCCTGTTTCCAATCATTTGGTATTTCTCAAGTTTCTAAAGACTATCTAAAATACTTGCCAGTGGTTTAAAAATGACCTCACTTAACTCCTTTAGTACTCTTGGGTATATGCCATCAGGGCCTGCTGCTTTATTTGTCTTTGGTTTATGTAATTTATCTAATACTTCTATATCCCCTATCTCAATATCTGCCAAGACATTCTGAGTATTGAATATGCCTTCCGGCCTATTAGAAACCTCTTCTCTGGTAAAACTCTCAACAAAGTAGTCATTTAGGGCATCAGCAATATCCTTATTCTTATAAAGCAGTGCTATATCATTCTTTTCAATGCCCTTAACCTCTTCTTAACTTTCCTTTTCCTACTACAGTATTGAAAGAACCGCTTAGGATTACATTTAGCATCTTCTGCAATTTGCCTTTCTGTTAGGGGCCAACCCTACAAACGCGAATGTCTCTGACTGAGTGACTGAGTGAGTGACAGAGTGAGTGATGAAGTTACACCATTTGTCAGCTGGAGAGGTCCAGCCATATACTAGGTTTTGACCTGGTCTTGTTAAGTCCCAGCAGGGTCAGGCACTTCAGCTCAAACGGATCATGGGTTTTCACATAGAAACAAAATCTTCAGCACCACTGTGAGGAATTATTGCTGGAAGCTGTTTGGTTATATATCCTCACTACTGAAAATCCACGATTCTACAGAAGTGTGTATACTAAGTTTGAACTTAGTTTACAAGTTCAAACTTTATTTTTAAAGAGGAATTTCACTTTATAACACTTCTGGGGTCATTTTCACACCTACCCCGGCTTTTGTGTGCACCCCAGACAGTTTTTAGGTTGCTTGCTTCAATATTTAGATAATTAGATATTTAGATATACCCGTGTAAGCAAAACTCCCCCATCCAATAGAAGCCCATTCAACATCAAACTCCACGTTATCAGTTAACAATACATCATGGAAGGAGCATACACTTTTAGGCTTATTTTACTAGTTTGAAAAAACAAAAAACTAATTGACAGACTCAGCAGTAAAGTAACTTCAGCCATTCCCAAAGAGTTTCAAAGGATTACCAGCCTAGTTGGAAAGAGAACACTTCCACGATGTTGATCTCCATTTAATAAGGAGCATGTATCATATTCTGTTTTGTACTCCCTCAATGCGGAGTATGAAGTGTAGGGAAGGAAAGCTGGACTGTCCCTTCTTTTTCTTTATTGAACCCTTAGTTCTATAAACATAATTCTAAAGCTTAAGGATGCATCTTATTAAAATAAACATTCTTTTCTGTCACTGTAGGTGGAGTTTCCATCTGAAGTCCCCTTCATTGGGCAGTCAAAGTGCAATTGCAAAGCCAGCCAGGGTCACTGCAATCATCAAGTTGGACTACTATAAACTCTTGCACCTCACTGCCACAGACATGGCATGTTCCTCCACGTACGTTAGGCCTCACCCCAAAACCTAATTAATACAATAAAAGTCTCAAAATTAAAGCCACCCACAGCAAATCCACTCCCGAAGAAATATAAAAGATGTTGTGATGGTATCATACCCAACCTCTATTGCTCTGTTCCAGCCCCCTACCAAGTGATCAGTTTGCTCATGACCTTCAAAAGAACCTTGCTGATATTGAAAGCAACTGTCAAATGTATCATCTACTGCTAGCATAAAACAGACATCCGGTGGACAAGGTTGCAACAGAGTTTGGTGACCTGCCCTTTGGATCAGTGTTGACCTACCAGGCCCTCGCCCTTCCCACCACCACTACCACTGACCATCACCCACCGTTTCCTCTGCCACCACAGACATATAATTATGCCACTGCTCTAAATGAAAATGAGAGCAACTACTACTGTGGCATAACTGTCACCCTCCCTGATGCAGAGTCACTGGAGATGGAAACAAGGGAACAGAGCACAAACAAGACCTGGCACCGTGTCCGCTCCCAGCGTCTGACTTCATCTGTTTTCAAAAGGATCATTCAAGGATCGACAGCTTAGCAGCCAGTATGCAGAGACAGAGGAGGGCTGTGCAGACACGGGCAATGAAAAGAGGGCTAGACGGGTAATCACACATTACCTTGTGGCTTCAACATAAATCCCCATGCCCCTCATTTAGGTGCCTCACCTGATCGTAAGGTGGTTGACAGCGCTGGGTTTCTTCAGGGGCTTCTGGAGATAAAGTGTCCCAGACCTGCCAACCTGCACGCATTTTGTGTAGAACCACGCAATTCTTGGCCAAAATACACAGGTACGAACCTACTGTCATGGTTCTGTGTTTTCCTGTCTGTGTTTCCCTTGTTGTGCCGCCAGATGGCGGCACTTCTGTTTTGTGTCCTGCTCCCCCCTGTTAATTGTATGATTGTTTTCAATTGTCCCGTTATTCTATCATTGTTCCCACCTGTGTCTTGTTATCCCCTCCTATTCTGGTTTGATTGTTTTTTGAGTTCACCTGTGTCTTGTTACCCCCTGTCTATTTAAGTTCTTTGTCCCCTTGACTCGGGTGCTGGTTCCTTGTGTTTGTTTCCGACTTGTGGTTGTTTCAGACCGTATGTACCTGCCTGGGTTTTTGACCTGTTTGTGTTTCTTACTTTGTTTCCGCTTGTGTGTTTCTGTGCGTTTCTGCCGTTTGTTTTCTGTACTGGTATAGTTCTGTTTTTTGTATTTTTTTTAGTTTTCGTTTTATGCCCCTCGTGGCTCTTTGTTTGTTCTGCTTTTTTTTTTTGTTTTTAGTGAAGTCTTGTTTGTATCAACTTTTTTGAGTTCCGTGTTTTTTCCCACTCTGCGCCTGGGTCCCACCCCCCGTACCGTGACACCTACGCAAAAAATTATTGTAAACAGTCAATTAATACAAAACAATACCGTACATTTATTCGGTATTTAAACTACATCCCTCGGCTTGCGGCCGCAGATTTTTTTAAATGGCGGTTGAAATAAAATACTGCGACCAATCAGAAATATTCAGTGCTCGCGCCCCACCCCAAAAGTTCCGGTACTTTTGGAAAGTACTACCCCCTGAGCAGGGACTTTTTTGGGGGTAAAATAAAGTCCCCGGAACTTAACTTGGACCCTGGTTCCTACAGTGGACCTGCACTCAGTTCCTCAAAAGGTTCCTAGTTCCTGGGGAACGTTCCTGGAAACGCGGCTTAACTGTTTAGTTGGCAGAAGTGCTGTGGGAACAATGGAGTAACGATTTAGCAAACAAACCTGCTGTAGGCTACCCACAAAATTAAATAGCCTAGCTATATGGACAGTACTTTTCATCCTCATGTTATAGTCTAACAACACTTATGAAATATGTGATATGAAATAACCAGTATAACCGTTAGCTAACATTAGCTATAGAGCTAGTTATACTAGGCTATTAGCAAACTACCTTGTAGCCAACAGGTTATACATGCTGTTCCCCTACAGTAAACAGTGACAACACGTAACTTGAGATGTTCTGTCTTGAGAAATATTACTCACTTCAAAGTATTTTAAACTTTTATTATTAAGCACAAGGTAAAAACACCTAGGCAACAGATGTTAGCCAGCTAAGCTAGCAAAATTCATAACTGTTAGCTAACAAGTAGTTATCACGCTATTTAGCTGTACTAGGCCTATCCAGAGCCGTATATTGGGATGGCAGGTATGCCATCCTTCAAGTTACGCCTATACCTATACAGCACCGAGAGTTTGGCACTTTTCAGGGTTCCCCACAGAAATAACCGCAACAGCCACAGACTCTCGGCCCTTAAAAACATTAATTTCGGTACATTCTGACTCTATTTCCACAGACAGAATTCATTAACAACTTTACATGTCCACACAATAAAGCCCCAAACTAAGGAGATTTTATAGTCTGCATTATGACATACCATCTATGTAGGAGGATACGTGTACACGTTCACTTAACCTCCTACAATATCGGCAGGCCATATGGATACAACCAGAGCTCAGCTGTGCTTACTGACCTGTCTTCTTCTTTAAAACCACAGACACATTTAACCAAAAAAATTCAGACAGCTACTTGACGGTGGCACACTGCAAAATTATGACTGCAAAGCGCAAGGTTGTCCGATTGAATCCTGCTTCGCCCACAGGGGTAGATTTTTTCGTATCTTAAACTAGCATTGTCTTACTCTAACTAATAATTGTCCATTGCTTATACACTTTTCAAACTATCAGAATCTTCAATGCAGATGTTTACCAAAAGTCACTCACAGCCAGCCATATGCATTTCATGCCGATAAATGTATTGATTTTCTTTTTAAAAAGTTACACCAGCTGACCACCGTGGCATTTTCTGCTAACTGTATTTCATCACTTGGCTACTGTATAAAACGTTCTTATCAGCAAACGCCACGTTTCTACATTCATGTTACCTCGCCCTGTTCTCTATGTACCCACATACAAACAATTACTACGTGTGAACTGTCCGCAACACCCCAATAAAACATTACATTTTAAAACATAACGCATTCATCATTACTACTGTAGAAAAATACACTACAGTGTCACGTTGCTTCAACAACTATTTCAAGGTGTAATTACTTATACTGTCTGATACCATTCAATAAGACAAACCATCTCACTCATGGACATGGATAATTCTCATGGATAATTTTCTTTGAAGTTTGGACTATAGTCTGTGATCATTTCTGACTTTACCTACATGCCCACTCTGCTAACAACATATTGGTTCATCATTTCTCCTCATTTCTCTCGTTATTTTCTAATATGCAAAGATTGCTCGGACATACGTGTGTGCTGATATCTATTTTTGTACAGTCTATGACTAGCTTATTATTCTTCCATCTAGCTAAGCAAAACAGCAAAAGGCTAAGCCGGAAACAGTGAAAGTACATCTCGACAGAAAACAGAGCAGGACAGAAGGGAACACAAGCTGCAACCTACGGAGCTCAGATTCTACGAGCTCGCTGATAATTTTGTCAATGAAGGCTCGTTATGGCCGTCAGATGAGTGAGTAGGCTACATACACTGGGGATATTTCTGTTTATTTTCTAATGGTACGAGCTTTCTTTTTTTGACATATTCGCGCAGGAGCAAGTTCGTTTAATTTCTACAACTCTCATAGGAAATACATGGGAGCCTCATCATATAATTCTATTTCCGGGCCGTGGCAGCCATCTTGGGGTGCGATTATCGAATTGAATGGAACTACGTCTCCATGGGTGCGTCCCAAATCACTCCCTATTCCCTATATAGTGCACTACTTTTGGCATCAGCCATTTTGTAGTGTGTCCCATCTGAGAAACAAAATTGTAGCACACTCTATAGTGAACTACTTCTGCCCCACAATGCACTGCAAAATGTAGGGTACAAGCCAAGCGGCCAAAACCAGACTTCGATTTTGAAGCTAATTTCCTGGTCTTGTTGTTCCTGGTTGCTCACTAGCGCCACTACGGTTGGCTCCAGTATAGGTGTTCTCATATCCGGTTTCCATGTAAGTCTACGGTACAAATGCGGTCAAAATACAAAGTCAATAATTTTTTCTCATGAGAACAAATAGTCACAATATGTGTATTTTATTCGTCTTATGACTGTCCATGGGTCGATTTCATGATTTATTGTGTCATTTAGGCACTGTTATAATATTTGTTGTGGACCAATGAGGTACAGTTTGCGTCACTTCCTGATTACTGCTGAGGACTAAGCTACAGTAGGGGGCTACAGTCTATGGTCACTGGGGATGGAGGTGGTGCCTCTTGGCCTTGACATTGCGACTCCGACCACGGTACACCTGTGCGAAGTCAGAAAATGCAGGCATCCCATTTCGTAGTGATTTCATTATGGCGTGTGCTATTTACAGCTGCACTAGACGACCATAAAATAATCCTCCTCTGAAGTTTTCGGTAGCCGAGTCATTTTTACTATTTCCTTTAGCCTACTTAACCAAATAATTAGTTGGCAGAAAGCGTAATCAGTTTGCTATATTTGGTAGTCCAGTAGCCTATGCTAAAACAGTTCGCAACGTCGGCTACCAAGCCATTTGACTAGCTAACCCTAACCGGCAAATATTCAATCTGTCAAACGTGTTTGACGGCTTGTCAGTTGTGTACATTCCGTAAATGTCTACCTGGGCCATGCTTCACGCAAGTGACAAAGCTACTATAATCCCGATTTTGGGATAAACGCTGCAAAATTTTCAGTTTCACGAAGCGAATTAAGAGTCTTAAGGTTTATTTGCTGAATAACATACAACACACGATGAAATCACACACACAGAATTTAACGAAATTAACCATCTTTGTAAGACTGGCATTTAGAAAGGAACATGTTTTTAGCATTTAAGAGACCAACAAGAGTATTTAAGACAGTGGTTCTCAGAATCGGTCCTGGGGGCTCCTTGCGTATATTGGCTTTTCTCCATTGGTTTTGATGATTTACAAGAAAAAAAAAATAGCCTAATAATAATTAGAAATTCAATGTACGTTATTGTTGTCTTCATGCACCAGGTGGAAAACTTGCTGTACAAAGTGCGTTGTCATATTTACTAGAGCCCGACCGATATATCGACTTTTTTCACGACATCGGGATCGGCAGTTATGCAGCCGATGTGATTTTTAAATAAGTATAATAAACAAGAAAAACATTGATTATTTATGTGTACTTGTCTGTCCGAACGTTGTAATTGCTATTTACTAGAATTATCCAGTAGAGAAAGCTCTAATACAAGTGTGAACTGCAGCAGCTGACGCGCTACTTCTGTAATAAGACGTTTGTCACTCGTGCCTCATCCAATATTCTCCACTGCAAGTCTGCACAGATTCGATTGCCGCAATGAAGGTATGTATATTTAGTGAAAGTTTTTAATTAAATGCGTTTATACGACCATGTTCATCAATCCTCATTATCAAGCGAGCGAGCTAGCTAACATATTTGGTTCACTTTAGCAAGCTAGTTGGCTAGCAAGCCTTTATGAAGTGGCAGTGAGCACATAAGCGGCGTAGGATCTACATTTCCAGAGGACATCGCTGTATTCTCAAATAAATAACCAGCCAAAATAAAATGGTGATTGAATGCATCACACATTTGTTTTTTTATTTTTATCTGAGATAATGATATTAGCTATTATATGATGCGGTGTAGCCAACGCGTTATTGCAAGCGAGTGTGTCATCTAGTCACGTGTCATGGTAGCAAGCTAACCAGACAGTAAAAACGCCGATAAAACACTTCTAACGTGGATCATTTTAAGCCATGTTATCTAGCTTTGTCGTGATAACATGAGAGAAGGATTGCTGTTGGAGAAGTGAATCAACCAACAGTTAGCGTGGGTAACCTGCACGAAAGCGCATTGTAGGTTTTTTCACGTAGCCTATTTCATCCAGTCAATTTAATTTCATCTAACGTTACACTTGATTCACTCATTAGCTCTTAATAAGAGTAATGTCTTACTCTTTGAGATCATGTAGTAGAAATAAAATAAGAAAATATAATTCATTTAACTTACTGAGAATATATAATAAGAAATAATGAGGCTGTGTCAATAGCTAATGCGTTATTGCGAGCGAGTGTGTCATCTAGTCACGCGCCAGAGCGCATTGCAGTTATTTTCACTACCGAATTCTTATGGACAGGGAAGCTCGCTAGATAAATTTATTTACACGCCTGCGGATCAGTTATTAAAATACTTGGTAGATTTGTTAATTACCGCTGATAGTGTTGATTTTTATTCGGTAGAAAGTGACTTGCGAACGATCGGTCAGCTAGCGTCACCCAGCAAGTGAACACCACAAACGGCGATGGAATAGGCTAGTAGTAGTAGCAGTTACTGGCTCATTAACTGACTGTGGCAGTTAGAAAACCTACGACGATAACATGCTCGGTTAACAGCAGGTCTACCAGACAGTTACAAGAAAATTAGCCTAGTCAAATCACCAGTAGCCTACACATCTCTGACTGATTGACCATCAGTGTAGTCAATGTTCTTCCCCTGTGGTTCATATTGCTAATGCGTGAGCTAACCACGGGTAGCCTACCTAGCTCACTGGCAAGCTGATATAAATGGTAAATGGACTGCATTTATATAGCGCTTTTATCAAAATATCTTTACAATTGATGCCTCTCATTCACCAGAGCAGTTAGGGGTTAGGGGTTAGGTGTCTTGCTCAGGGACACTTCGACACGCCCAGCGCTGGGATCGAACCGGCAACCCTCCGACTGCCAGACAACCGCTCTTACCTCCTGAGCTATGTCGCCCCCGTAGCTAAGCATATTTGTTTTGCTGAGAAACATAAATTGAAGCTAACTGAACATAATTGTATTATTAATGTCACATATAACGTGATTACATGACACAGTACAGTCACGGATGGAAATTAAACTCTGTAAACATTTGATAATATATTTTAAAACATAACGGCAGACAGTCAGCTAGCCTCAAGTTCGTTCTGCAATCGTTCGTTCAGGTTGATGGGCTTTTCCGCACCGGACTGTCAATCACATTGTAAAATCACAGAACCGCTTAACTCTATGGTTTTGGCTCCAAATCGACAACATGGCTGCGCCCGCCATTGAGCTTCAAAACGTGTTTTAGGGACCCACGGAGAGTCAATGTGTGATGTCACAGTAGCTTTGTCCATATTTTTTACAGTCTCTGGTTCGTTCTGCCGCTCACTCTGTATGTAGTGTGCTACATATTTTCCACTATATAGGGAATAGTGAATGAGTGAACAAGTCAGTCATTTGGGACGCAGCCCATGTTTCCCATAGACATATACGTAGACACAGCATTGGCTGCTTCGGCCCCTTGCTGCGATACGTCAACGTGGCCACCATATTGGTCCAGGCAAGACTGGCCTGAAAACAAATGTAAGTAAACGGGGAAGCTGCGGTTTTTCTGGATAAAAAGCACTATAACATTTACATTTCTCAACCGATTTCAATGAGTCGTTTTTATATTCGTATATATATATATAAGGGTTTATGATCTACGTGGAGTACAAAAAAAGTTTTATCTCCAGTTACTTAGAATCTCGATATTTAGGCTATAATCGCTGCTAGACGCTCAAGAGAGGAGTGTGTACCAACGTTAGGTTTACATGAACTGAATTACTTACGTGGCGGAAAATAATTCATTGTCATAAGGAATTGCCACAGTTAAATTTAACCTGGCAAGCTGGCTAGAAAGTAATAAATGCATTGCTAGCTAACTTGAGTAGGATTGTAAGCCTCAAATAACCTTGATTGTAAGGCTAGCTTTGCTTGTTAGCTACCTACCAATGTTTTCTTGCAAGTCATGGTTTGATTTTGTACAAATTCAATTGAACATAACCACAGAACATCAGGCTGAGCTAGCATAAGGATGATGCCTGAAAAAGCTAGCTCGGGACCACTGAAATTACCTTGAACAGAGGTGTGTTCAAATTCAGCGAACAGAGGCGAACGTTCGTGGCGAACACAAACACAAAGCTAACGGAAAAAAAGTTTGAAATAGTTTGGAAACGTTCGCTTTGTTCGCTGAATTCAAACGCACCTCAGGAGTAGTGGAGTGAGTAGATGGTACATATAGCGCTGTTCATGCATACATCCCACGGCGCTTTACAATAAAAATAAATATAAATTAATTAATGAATAAAAATAGAAATAAATAAATAACCTAAGATGTCAAAACTACAAAAGATGATTCTGGAGTTGATTCTGCAGAGACCTGCGAGGAATTCAGTGCCTCTTCAATCAAATTAGCTGGGTCGCGGAGTAATTGTGGGCAACTTTTTCTGCTTGTCCTGACCGCCCGCTGGCACAACATAGTGTACTACTTAGTGTTGTGTCGTTCGCAAACAATTCGTTCAAAAGAACAAATCTTTTGGGTGAACGAGCTGTACTGAATCACTTCGTGAAACGATTCGTTCGCGAATGTGTACTGGTTGTTTACTGACTGACTATCGTTCGCAGACTCAGTGAACTAATTGTGTACAGTCTCTGAAGTCAATGGACACCACAGGCTTCTCTCTGCAGCTAATGGACACAGCAGGCTTTTCCACACAGCCAATGGGCAGGACAGATTTCTCAATAGAGCCAATGGGCAGGGCAGGCTTCTCAATACAGGCAATGGGCAGGGCAGGCTTCTCTATACAGCCAGCGGCCATAGCCACAGGCTTCTCTTCAAAGCTAATAGGAAGAGCCGTCTGCGCTGTGCAGTCTATTTTCAGGGCCGATGTCTCCTCTGCACAGTCAATTTTATGGGCTGATGCCTGGTTTGCGCAGTTGGAGGTCAGGTCTGGCTCTTCTAAGCAGTTGACAGTCAGGGACACTGGCTTTGCCTTCATCCCTTTCTTTCCTTTCTTCAAAGACCATTTCTTTTTCTTAGTCTTTAATTTTTCTTCCTGTTCTGTATGATGAACAGTCAGGGATGGTGGCACTATGCTGTCAATGGAAAGAGATGTCTTTGCGGAGCTCAAGGCCAGAACTGGTTCATTTGCACAGTTCATGGTAACAACTGATTCTTTTCTGCAGTCAATGAAAAGATCTAATTCTGCGCAGTTGATGATAAGACCTGGCTCTGTGCAGTCAGTGTTAAGAGCTGGCTCTGCGCAGTTGATAGTAAGAGCTGTCAATTGTGTGCAGTCACTGGAAAGTGTTAGGTCATCTGCATGGTGAATAGAAGAGGCTGGCTGCCCTGTGGAGCTGATGGTAAGTCCTGGCTCTTTTGGGTAGTCGATCTTCAAAGCTGAGTCCGGCTCTACTGGATTCCCTGTGCAGCCAGTGGAAGGGACTATCTTCTCTGCAGGCAATGATGTTGCCTTTGTCCCTTTTTTTCCTTTCTTCAAAGACCATTTCTTTTTCTTTTTTTTCTTTAATTTTTCTTCCTGGTCTTTACATTGGACAGTCGGGGGTACTGCTGAATGCAGTCGAAGAAAACAGCTTGCTCCTTAGTGCAGTTGATATTAGAAGCTGGAAGTTCTGCGCAGTTGATGACACCGTTTGGCTCCTCTGCACAGTTGATACTACGAGCTGGATCATGTACACATTGATTGATAAAAACTGCCTCCTCAGCACAATTGATGGGAGAAACTGGCACTTCTGCATAGTCAAGCGTAATGACTCGCTTCTCTCTGCAGTTGTCTGAGCAGTCGATGGAATGGACTGGCTCATCTGGGCAGTCGATGGAATGGACTGGCTCATCTGGGCAGTCGATGGAATGGACTGGCTTCTCTGAGCAGTCGATGGAATGGACTGGCTCCTCTGTGCACACAATGCATTGGACCGGTTTCTATGAGCAGTCGATGGAATGGACTGGCTCATCTGGGCAGTCGATGGAATGGACTGGCTCATCTGGGCAGTCGATGGAATTGACTGGCTTCTCTGAGCAGTCGATGGAATGGACTGGCTCCTCTGTGCACACAATGCATTGGACTGGTTTCTATGAGCAGTCGATGGAATGGACTGGCTCATCTGGGCAGTCGATGGAATGGACTGGCTCCTCTGTGCACACAATGCATTGGACTGGTTCCTATGAGCAGTCGATGGAATTGACTGGCTCCTCTGTGAAGTAGAGAGTGACGAACTGGCTCCTCTGGGCAGTCGATTGAATAGACTGGCATCTGTGGGCAGTCGA
Source organism: Anguilla rostrata (assembly GCF_018555375.3). Classification (NCBI taxonomy): domain Eukaryota; kingdom Metazoa; phylum Chordata; class Actinopteri; order Anguilliformes; family Anguillidae; genus Anguilla; species Anguilla rostrata. The sequence continues at coordinate 35,669,883 of NC_057946.1, read as the reverse complement.
TGGAAGGGACTAGGCTTCTGAATTACAAACAAATCTGTCTTCATTTTTTCTATTTTTTTCCCTACATTTTTAACAATGACAATGCAAAAAATTTAAAAGGAGAATTGAAGATAAAATACACCCATTACTTTTAATTATTATTGCAATATCTAATACAACATTACATCAGTACATGAGTTTAACTGAATGGTAAGGGAAGAATTAGAGTAATTTAAAATCCATTACTTCAACATTCTGTGCTACCTTGTAACATCAACTATGCGCTGCTGCCTCCCCTGGACATGTTGTCTCAATGATATGGGGGTGTTTTGAAAACCTCGGACCTTCCACTCTTCAGATATAGTGTCACTTATATCAAATAAGCGTCATAGAAAATGTGGCTGGGGTTTGCACATGCAGTACATACGCAAATTTCATTCAGAGAAAAAGTGGATTTGCGTGAGTTTGTGTGTGTCAGTGTCCATATTCTGCAAGAACAATTTATTTCCCATGGGGGGCGGGGTGCCAGAGGGAGTGCAAGTCCATACTGCGAGAAAGTAATAGTTCCCGGGGATGAAGGGGACTGTTGGAGTGTGTAGACTCAACTGAATCTTGTTTGCGTCAAATTTGGGAGGAGGCTGACATGCTATACTTTTATGCAAGATTTTCTCTGTAATGTATGCCTTACTTTTCTGAAAATAAAAATATTTATTTATTTTCATGCTTTTTTATTGCTTAGGGGGCTTTCTTGTAATTACACTGTTATTACTACTGTCAGACTAACTACACTGTCTTCCTTTTGCATGCCATTGACCTAATTTCACCTGCATTTGCTGATTTTTTTCTACAATTTAAACATTTTGTTTAGATTCAAACATGTTGGGGGATGGGTAGGGGGAGCTGCTTTCTCACTGTAACAGACACACAGAACAGTATAACTGTCACAACTGTCAGAATCCTTAGAGCTGTCAGGAGCTAAGACATATCAGGACTATTTGAATTGTCAAAACTTTCAAGACCCAGTTGCTAATATTCAGTACTACACATGGATATCTACGGGGAAGGACTCCGCCACCGGCCTTGTTCATGGCCCCTTTCTAGAATCACTGGAGGACAACACAAGCTGGTCCTTCCACACATCGCTCAGGACCAAAAGGTTAGCTGAACTGTGCTGAACTGAAATGTTTTTTTTTCCATTTAAATGTATGCCCTTAGACTCATTTAGTTTCTCTCACTCAGTTTGTTTTAGTAATTGGAGACTCACATTTGCGACGCTTGGTGGATGGGATTGTGACCACACCAAGCGGCTGCCTGTCGTTTGGGTACCTGTGCAACCCCGGAGCATCTGCTTTGGATCTCCAAAGGGAAGTAATGGGGGCAGCAATCCCAGAGGACCCAGATATTGTGTGCCTTCTTGCCCCCAGCAACAACCTAACAACCAGCAGAACCATTGAGGGAGCTGCAAAAGATTTTAAATTGTTGCTTCAGGCTATACTCTACCGCTGGCCAAAGGTACAGTGAATGTAAAAAGTACAATGTAAATCAATATGATAAACTTTCATACTTCTTCATTCAAAAGATTCCTTGTCCATGTCATCCAGAGTGCCAATTGAAATAAGCAGATAATGCAACCAGAGGTGCAGAAATTAAGCATAATTACATTGTGGCTAAACAGCACATCGCATAGACAGATCATTTTGATAATTTTCATACAGGCATTTGTGCTGGACTTTCCACCTCGGTTAACGGTTGACTGGAGCCACCAGGAGATGCTGAGGAATGAATATCACCGCACTGCAGCATGCCTGACTGTGCCCTACAAAGAAATTGTAGGGTACTTTCCCACAAAGGCACTAGATCAGTGGAGCAAGGATGGGGCATGAAAAGTTATTTGCACTCAAAAATAACAAGGAGAAACTACTTTGGAAATAACTAGGTATATATATATATATATATATAAAATGCTAAATGTGACATACTGCAAATTGTTGCATCTGACTTTTCTAAACAGGTCCATCTGAGTGACAATGTTGGCATGCCCACGTTAGCACAAATCATATGCCTACATGCAGCTCTATGTTCCCTCTACCAATGGGCCAACCCTACAAACCCCACCTCCAGCCCCGCCTAATCGCTTCATTCCAACCCTAGTGGTGAAGGGTGAAGTTAAAATTCCTGCAGGAAAAGACCCCATGCAGTGGGCAGAGGTTCATAAGGGCAGAGTCAGAAGGACAGAGGCAGATGTCCAGTTTCAGGAATTTCGCAGGGTAAGTTTTTTGTTTTCTTTTAAAGAGTAACTTTTCTTATTTATCAAGGATTTATATCATGTCCATTAAAAAATATACTGTAGAACTCATTGACTTATACCATCAATACATGTGTATAATTATAGGGTATTGGTGACAGTGTTTGCCATGTACTTGGCACTGCGATCATAATCGATCCCAAGGTGATCAGGGTGCAGCAGAGGTGCAGGGAGACATTAGAGTGAGGAGGACAGGACAAGGAGAGAGCAAGGAGAAAGGCAAGGGTCAAAAACAGAACCCAGGGAAACATGCTGTTAAGGGGTGTGCTAAGGTAGTTCATATAGTCTGCACAAAGAAAAATGAATTGAGACTTAAGAACAGAAGTAACACATTACCAGTCCAAATGACTAGTGATAGGTCCCTTGTACTTTTGCAGGCGTCTATGCAAGTCTTAAACAACGATAATATAGACACATATCTCCAGCGTTGTTGGAGGATCGTAACGGGAAATGCTACACAGAAAGATTTAAGTTTCTGCATAATTCGCTCTTGCAAAAGTCACCTAATGCGACAAGCAAGTGATTTATGTAAGAAACAATACAGTGGAAAAGATGACCGGTATAAAGTTGGAATGTACATATTCAGCCTTCTTGTTAATTCCAACCCTCTTGAGGATATGCGTGCAATAATATATGATGTTTGTGTTATTTTGGGCAACAGAGGCCATTCTTTCATAATATCAGAGAGCATCAGTAAACTTAAAACAAGAGTTATGAAAATAAGCAGCAGTGAGTATAAAGAGTTGAACTCCCCAATTGAACAAAAATTTGATGCATTACCTGATATGACAAAATCACCATTCTCAAAATACTTTGACAGTGTTCAGGCTGAGTCAAGAATAAACACTGAAAATATGGATTTAAATGGGAAAAATCATTACTTTGGACCTATTCTATTGGATAAACTTTTTTAAAATTTCCTCCCAGTAATTGCAATCTGGTCAGACCTGCTTTCAGGAAATTTGTCACGGTTTTCAAGTTCATATGAAGATAAGACACCACATGTTAAGAAAACCACTTCAATTTCAGAGGTCACCTTCAAGAATACAAAAACATTATTCTTAAACAACAAAAAACACAGGCTTGATGAATGCATAGAGAAGCTATACAATTTGTATAGAGCCATAGAATGGGAATTCTGTGAGAAAATAAAAATAAAAACAAGAAAAAGGAGACATTTTTTTAAAGAGCCAGAAGAAGCCTGGGATAAAAAGAAAAAAGTCCCGAAACACCTTCGAAGGTCTTTCCAGAAGCCACCGCAGAAAAATAACAAAATGTTTTACCTCAATACGCGGACCAAAGAATTGGAAACATCTAATGCTTTACTGTCTAAAATATGCAAATTTTCTAATAAGTACTCAAACTGTTGGTTTAACTCCTCAATGCAAAGCTTCCTGAATCTTAAATCAATACAGTTCTGCTTGAATACAATAGGTCCACAATACATGACAAGAATTCCACAGAAATTTTATGAAATGGTACACCATGCTGTCCAAAATGAATAATGCTGGTTATTCATTTTCACCCAATGAAATTCATCTTGTTTTGATAGAGCTAAATTCCTGCATTCAGTCACTGCCATTCAACAACCAAAATGACCCATTAGATTTAATTTATCCATTCATGGAATGGGTACATGAACTGAACATAAATTCAACAGTTGAGGTCATGTATATTGACAAGTGTGAATCATGCCAGACTACTGAAAATATTTTCCAGGATTTACACAGCACTTCTGTTTTTAATATTCCCATACTGACGACACAAAGTTCTTTGAGTGACCTTTTTTTGAAAACACTAAAAACAGAAGCAAACAACAATGCACAGGATGTCAAAAAGAGATGTTCAGAGAAAGTATATGGGTAACTCCTCCTGACATTATGGTGCTTCATGTTTCTCGTGCCTGTGAAGATGGGGTATCACTGCTGCGAACACCCGTTTTTCCATCTGAGGTGATTGACATTCCTGTTGTAGGAGAACGTAAGCAGAAATACAGCCTAAAGTCTATAATATGCCATGCAGGAAGTGTCATGGTTCTGTGTTTTCCCTCTGTCTTTCCTTGTTGGTTGTTTGTTAGTGCGTGCCTCTGATCATGTTCCTGCCCCGTGTGTTCCTGCCCATGTTCTGTTTTCAACGTGCTTTTGGACTTTTGGATTTTCTTGCTTCCTGTGTTTTTTGAAGTTTTTCTTTGTGTTTTGTGAGAGTTGCCCTGCAAGGCCTTTTGTTCGTTTTTGTTCCGGATTTGTTTGTCCTCTTTCTTGTTAAGTAAAGCCTTTGTTTCTTACCTTCTGGAGTTTTGAGTTTTTTCCTTCACTCTGCTTTTGGGTCCTAGCCCCCCACCAGCCCCCTGACAGGAAGATCCTCTTTAATTGGCCATTACTGGTCTGTTCTTATCACAGACAGAGCAAAAATATGTGCCAATTATAAATACATACACTTTGCTAACAGTAATGAGGACACCACTGCAGTCATATCTTTTATGGAAAAAGAAGGAAGTGTAATGGAAAATATAAAGGCAGACATCAAAATATCACCTCGATCGCAAAACGACCTTATCATACATTCCCCTTTGAGTCCTGATATGATTGAGTCCAGCCATATGAAAAATGAAACTATCCATATCCTACAGTTTCTTACAGACACCAGTGCTGTAACAGAATGTCTTGGAAGATTAATTTTGGCTCATCAGCGAACAAATTGCCAACAGTTTAAGCATACCATATCCAAACTGAATAAAATCAATTTGTGTCAGTCTTCATCAAGTGCCTTTGAGAACCCAATGCAATACAGGAATGTACATACCATCATAAATGATTTTGTAAGCCAAAATTTAACATCACCTTTTCTTGCAAATGATTTACTGCATTTACATATCCTGTATTCTTTTGAATGCAGCAAATGTAATAATAGTTTAATGCATAGCCAAAATGAAAAAAATGACTGTACTTACACCAAGTGGAAGTTCTAAAAAAGCTATTGAAAAATCAATACTGTGTCATGATTCAGTTCCTAAAAAACTTGCCTGTACAATTTGTAGACATGAAGGCAACCTTGAATTGAAAAAGGTGCATAAACGCATTTACCAAAAACTATGCTTGTGCTTGCAAAATGGTCTGAAAATGAAATTGATGAACGATTGACCATGTCCTCAATTTATAACCAAAGATTATATGAACTTAGAAATATTATGTATTTTGCAAGCCAAAAACCCTTTGTAACTTGGTGCAAATTGAAAAATGGAAAGTGGTAGGCCTATAATAAAACTATAATAAACAATGATTTAAGTACATTAAAAAAGATAAATTCAGACTTATCCAAATCAGATTTTTTTCTTGCAGCATATGAGGTAGAATCATGTGAAAAGCTATATGATATCAAAATTTCAGGGCAAATGTCAGAATTAATTTCCTTTTAAAATTAATGAATTGCCACAAAATCCAGGTAGGGATATGCCTAATAATATATCACCAGAGGATCTAGATTTAATTAAAAGTGGAAGATGGTTAAGTGACCAAATAATTGATTCATACTTGGACCTCCTGAAAAAAAACTTAAAAGAAAATTATGTATTCATGGTCGCTTCAACCTTTGTCAGCCAGAATTTGAATTGTTTATTTTGGGAAAATATAGAGGTTCTCCCAAACATTTCCAAAAGTCAAAGAAACTGGTGGAGCTTTGAAAACATTATAATTCCTTTAAATATCAAATCAACTCATTGGGCTGTGATAATCATTGAAATGCAAAACATAAAAGACAAAGAAAATAATATTACCCTAAGTGAAAATTCTTGATTCATTAAAAACATATGAAAATGATATAATTACTGTGCTTTTCTCTCTTCAAAAGTATTTGGTTTTAGAATATTTGGCATTATTTGGCACAGTTGTGAAATTATCACTAAATTATTAATTCTCCCACAACTGCCCACATTTTCACAAGCAACTAGATGCAAGTAGCTGTGGATTGTATGTGTGTTTTTTTACAAAAATGTTTTTGTTTGGTAGGAATATTAATACATTTTTCAACACAGATATCATCATCATCATCATCATCATCATCATCATCACAGGCATTTAGCAGACGCTCTTATCCAGAGCGACTTACACAACTTTTTACATAGCATTTTTCACATTGTATCCATTTATACAGCTGGATATATACTGAAGCAATGCAGGTTAAGTACCTTGCTCAAGGGTACAACGGCAGTGCCCTTCCTGGGAATCGAACCTGCGACCTTCCCAGTTCCTTACCCACTGTGCTACACTCCGTGCTACATATGAGGACATATCTGCACTACGAATTAAGTCAACAAGTTTTGCTTTTGTAAGTCACACAAAAAATGTCACCACCACTCTGTTCACTGTTTATAGTTACTGCTTAATGTGAAGGCCAGTTGTACTTCACATCCTGTTACAAGCCCAGGTGTCCAATACTGGCTGTTTCCTGCTATGAAATGTATCATGACCAATGACTATGTGTGTCATATTCTGAGTTCGTAAAGAGATTTTTATGCATTCAAGACTGTTTGACTTGTATGTGCACTTGTTAAAAACTGTATGTATTCAACAGTACTAGCAGGGGATAAGAATACACTATTTGCAGAGAAATTGCATGTGTACACCCTGGCCACATTTTCTATGATGCTTATTTGATATAGGTGACACCATATCTGAAGAGTGGAGGGTCCAAAGTATTCAAAACACCCCCATATCATTGAGACAACATGTCCAGGGGAGGCAGCAGCACAGTATATATGTTATGCTATCAGAAAGCAATTTGGATTTAATTGAATGAAATTTGCCTATGTACTGCTTGTTCAAACCCAGCCACATTTTCTATGACGCTTATTTGATATAAGTGACACCATATCTGAAGAGTGGAGGGTCCAAAGTTTTCAAAACACCCCCATATCATTGAGACAACATGTCCAGGGGAGGCAGCAGCACAGTATATATGTTATGCTATCAGAAAGCAATTTGGATTTAATTGAATGAAATTTGCCTATGTACTGCTTGTTCAAACCCAGCCACATTTTCTATGACGCTTATTTGATATAAGTGACACCATATCTGAAGAGTGGAGGGTCCAAAGTTTTCAAAACACCCCCATATCATTGAGACAACATGTCCAGGGGAGGTAGCAGAGCCTGATGTACACAATCCATTGACCTATACTAGCAGTAAAGAGGAATACACTGTTTAGTTGAACCACAACATTTTCTATCAAATTTTCTATCATGTTTATTTGATATCTTTGTCATCATATCAATTTAGTGAAGGGCTGTATGCAGTAAATGTGCATTGTTAATTCAAGTGTTGACAGATAACTTTTGGTCTGACTCTGGAATGTGGGTCCAAATGGTATCTATTTAGAGTTGAATTAGCACTGGACATTTTATTGTGTACTAACAAACCCATGCCACATAGTTTACCCTATAACAATTAGCCAGGAAGCTATCATCTAGAGTTGTTAGAACACCTCAGTGGTAACATGACCTATTAATTATGACAAATATGCTGGAATCAGTTTTATATTCTCCTAAAAAAAAGCAAGATCATGGTATTTCATATTTAGACCTACTGCACTTCCAAGAATAAACATGGCAGAAATATAAAGAAAGCTTTATTAAAATACACTGCCTTTTTAATTGGCATTATAATTATAACGGAGTATTTTTACATGTCAAAACGTCGCTAGTTTAGAAAATAAACTTTGAGATACGCGTTTCTCGCTTTCGCGCAGGCAGACTTTTATTTTGAACGATTTCTGACGAATCTGCCGTCTTACTGTCGCTCATTTCACGGTACTGTTGGCATCCCTAAATGGAGTAACTAGAACCGTGATTCAAAATTGCCATCTATTGCGAAATTGGACATTGAAAAGGCGAGGGGACGTAACAACAATTCAAAATCGAAAGAATAATGTTGCTGTTTCCAAACATTATGAATGACAAAATGTTGTATTTTAATTTTTTTCGGAAGTGTGGCTAGTCAAAATCAGTGCTGTCAAGTCCGCGACTTTAGGCGCATGCCGTGGTTTTGCTGGGCTGTTTTTTTTTTAATCTTGCCGCTTGTTGGGAAATATAACAAGCGGTCATTCACACCAGTTAGCTGGTTACACCAGCCTCCGGTGCACAGTCTTTCGAACCCCCGCGAACTTGTCTCGTGTTGCTATTTTTTAAACAATATTTTATTATGTATCTAAACATAAATTTCTAATTAATTTATTCAAATTAGTTGCACTCGGCAACACCTGCCCAAAAGGTGGTAGGCCCAGTTAGCTCTTTGTAAAAGGGGTTCAGGACAGGAACTAACTTGATAAGCCTATTGTAAATAAACATGAATAACACGTATATTTAAAAATAATAAATGATACACTTACCGGACAACAGCATAACAACGAATAATTCATTTTCATAATTGATCGCAGTGTCTTGTTCAACAAGTGTTGTGATCAAAATTGAATACATTTCATTATAGTCTATGTGGATATACCATGCAAGTTTGTGATATCGTTGTGACATCACAATACGAAACCTTAAAAGAACATGTTATTTACTATGACATAGGCTATTCCCGCATTTTGCTCCATAGAAACGTTCAATAACAATATCAGTTTATAAAAAGCAGAAATGTCGCCGTTGTCAAAACAAATAAATCGTCTGACAGTTTCACTTATTTAACTTATTTAAATGCTAAGACAGGGGTCTTCAACATTTTTTTAGTCCAGGGATCCTCACTCATGCTCAAAGGAATCCAGGGGACTCCATCATAAGTTTAAATGGATGTATTTATAAAAAGGACTTAAATGTTTAAATATTTTTCACAAATCTAAGTTTATATATGCTCACTGCATTTCAAATCTGGCCTGGGGTCCCCAACAGTATCTTCTAGGACCCTCGGGGGTCCATGGACCCTGTGTTGAAAACCCAGGTGTTAGAAAATTAATCAACATGTTATTATAGTCAATGAGCATAGTGACCAAGTTACTGCTTGTCAGTTCATATTCATAGTAGGCCTAACTGTAATCGTTCCATTCAAACTCGTGAAGTGCATTGTTTTTGCATAAACTAACATTAACTGCAAAAATGGACCCCCCACATGAAATATTTACATAATAAGTGGCTGGAGTACAAAGCACACAATGTTTTGGTCATTCAAAAATTTATAAAAGTATGTTATTTATTAGAAAAGTATGTTGTTTATAAAAGCATGTTTGTTATTTATTTTTAAATGCATTTTTGTATTTAATGTTGCCTACAGCGAACTCAAAAAATGGAAATGGTTTTTAAAAATGTCAGTCTTTGTAGCCTACTATTCTGTGCAGTGACAGTTCAGCCGATAAGATATTATACTTTTACCCCAAAATGACTATTAAAAAAAATAATAAATGTTGTTTTTGAGAGCATTTAATTTAGGTCTGGGCATGTAATTATTTATAACTCACTAAAATGTGGTATTCAAGTGTGCTGTATACGAAATCATGTGGGTTGTTTTGACCGTGTATTGAGGTCTGATAAAGTAAAATATTATGAATGTTCTCTGTCCTCAAAATAAATCAGTAAATATACAGCATTTATTTTAAAATCCTGTGATCGTATTTTAATCCTTCATCCCCGATCACTGTCAATTATTTGACCCATTTGCCATTTAAAACCGAAGGTTACGGGAATACTGCAGTCGAATGTGTACGTCTGGCATGTAGGCTACAGACATACCGTATCACAGGATCTGATTCAACATGTGTATTGCAACCATAACAAAAAATCTTACGTCATAAGACATGTAATGTCGTTGTATATAGTAACTGTGCCAAGAAATTTCGTCAGTCACTTAATTCATTGAATACTAACCGCCGATGTATAGCTAATCGTGTTCGAATCAGCGGCAACCACCGGGTTTTTCCTAGCCAATGAACGCGCTCCATTCAAGATATGGTGGACCAATGGTGTGCCTGCACGACCGGGAAGCGATACTGCACTGTATATTAAAGACCGACACCACATGCCGTTTACCATAATATTGACAGAGCATCAGAGAGAGTTTGAGTGAACGTAAGTGTGAACGAGAAGAGTAAAATCGATCGCATTTGAGGAGCGCACATCAATTTATTTTCATACAGATGGTACGTGGCTAACTTTCTCCACTTGACACATTTCGTGTCGTTTATTTTGTGTCGTTGAGCAACTTATTTTAACTGTCAGGTAAGTATCTTAATTAGATGGCAATAATTTAATATTTAGTATAAATGTTTACATGTTTGCCATTTTGATACCATTCCTGGGTTTGTTCGCAGGTGATTAGATAATAGGCGAATTACTCGTTTTAAATAGAACCTTGAATATCGTAGTAGGCTACTTCATGAGAGCTATAACAAGATGTTCGACAGTCATTGAAAGCACGACTGATATATTTATATTTATCTCTTTTATAATCAATATGCCGTGTATATTTATAACCAATATTTTACGGTCAGTATTCTCGTGTATTGAACACACGAAAGGAAAACATTAGCTGGCTACACACAAATCTGATTTTATTTATTTATTATTTTAGTGTGTGCAACTATAAAGCATATTTCACCGGTGTTAATTTTTACCTGTTGTGACTATCAGATTACTTCAGACACGAGGGAAGAGAACTCTATAATTATGAAACTGCTAGCCGTGCTTATGCTGGTGGCCACCAGCGTGTTAGCTGAGGAGAACGATACGAAGGAGAGCGTGGGGACTGTGGTGGGAATCGACTTAGGAACAACCTACTCATGGTAAGCTTCTTCCTGAATAGAAGATCTCAGTCCTGTATTTGTAAGGAACTGTGATCATCGCTGATCTTAAATTTGATATTTTAATTTGAATTACTTGAGTTCAAGACCTTTTGAGTGCCGTATATTAGATAATATTCCCACAATGCCTTTTTTTCTTACTCAACACAGTGTGGGCGTGTTCAAGAATGGCCGCGTGGAGATCATCCCTAACGACCAGGGCAACCGTATCACTCCTTCTTATGTAGCCTTCACTGCAGAAGGGGAGCGTCTGATTGGTGATGCCGCCAAGAATCAGCTGACCTCCAATCCTGAGAACACAGTGTTTGATGCCAAGCGGCTGATTGGCCGTGCCTGGTCTGACTCCAGCGTTCAGGAGAACATCAAATATCTGCCTTTCAAGGTGAGCCATCACACCTTTCACCTGGGCCAAAACCTGAAGCCTCAAAGATGCATATCTCACACACTTAAAATCAGACCTGATTTCAGCTTAATCTTAGTCTTGCACTTGAATCTTGTTTCTGTCCCTCCAATTCCTCCCATCCAGGTGATGGAGAAGAAGAGCAAGCCTCACATCCAGATGGACATCGGTGGTGGCCAGATTAAGACCTTCACTCCGGAGGAAATTTCCGCTATGGTCCTCACTAAGATGAAGGAGACGGCAGAGGCTTACCTGGGAAAGAAGGTACTTCATTGGTGGCTACTTCATTACTGCCAGAGAGAACACTGTCTTGTATTTTGCCCAGTGCTAAGAGTACTATTATCCTTTCATTCTTAGAGGAATTCAGATGCAATGTAGTGTAGCTGTTTTCAGGTCTGATTTCAGATTTCCAGCTTGTTACCTAATTACTGTCATTTCAACTCTAACTATATGATTTAATTTTAAGCTATATAATTTAGTTTTAGGACAGCATTGTCGCCATACAGCAAGGTCCTGGGTTCAAATCCCAGCCTGGGCCTTTCTGTGTGGAGTATGCATGTTCTCCCTGTGTCCGCGTAGGTTCCTTCCACAGTCCAAAGGCATGCAGGTAGACTAATTGGAGACTCTAAATTGGCCATATGTATGAGTGTGTGAGTGAATGGTGTGTATGGAGATAAACAGGAGGAAAGTAATTATAAACCTATCAACATACTCCCGCCATCTCCAAGGTCACTGAAAAGGTAGTAGCAGAACAATTGATTGCAAACCTTGATTCCAAGGCCCTTTTACACCCTATGCAATTTGGATTCAGAAAAAAAACATTCAACTGAAACGGCATGCTGCTACTTCCTTGAAGTCCTTAAAGCAAACCTAGATAAAGGAGGGGTGGTGGGAGCAGTCTTCCTCGAACTGCGTAAGGCTTTTGACACAGTAAATCAAGACCTCCCTTGGCAAATTATCCTTCACTTTTATGGCCATAAAACAATCAAATAATCTTCCAACAGAACTAATAACATCTACAGATTTTCACACTTTCTTCCATCTGACAGATCATTGGTGCCTTACACAGCAAACTTGTATACATTAGTAAATTAGTATTGTGGGCGGGGGGAGGGGGGGGCTTTGTTTTTGGGTTGGGATGTGGGGATGACTGTGTTTGTATGTTCTTACTATCTTTGTATTTTGTACTTTGTTTTTTAATGTCCTTTCTATTTTACTGTTTAATGTACTTTCTGTTGTACTGTCTTACTTACCTGCCAAGGGACTACGGGTGGAAATTAGCAAATTGCTATATCCCGGTACATTACATCTCTTCTTGTTTTATATAAGGTTAATGTTCTTTGTACACTGTCCCTGTTCAAATAAACTAAATAAATAAATAAATAAAAATAAAAATATGCCCTGCGATAGATTGGCGACCTGTCCAGGGTGTATTTCTGCCTCTTGCCTAATTAATGCTGGAATAGGCTCCAGCACCTCCCGCAACCCTGACCAGAATAAGTGGGTATAGACAATGGATGCTGAATGTGATGTGTAACTAATAAAGGCATCATGCGTTATTAGCTCGTTAAGTCTGTCTGAAGAAGAGCATCTACTAAGTTAAAAGCATAACTATTTGGGATGAACAGAGGCAGTCCCATCTCTGGTGTTGGTCTTCAGTCCTGTGTTCTGTGTTCTGCCTTATTGTAGGTCACTCATGCCGTGGTCACGGTTCCTGCCTACTTTAACGATGCCCAGCGCCAGGCCACCAAGGACGCGGGCGTGATCGCCGGGCTGAACGTGATCAGGATCATCAATGAGCCGTGAGCCTCTTTCCTGGTCCTTCTCACTAGTACAAACTACCGGAACCAAGAGATGCATTCTGCAGTATTACTCTAGACACTCCAGAGAAACAAGCACGAATCAGCAATAGCTGCGACCACACATGCGCATGCATCCATGTGTGCATGCATCCACGTACAAACCCTCACACAAACACATGACCTGTACTTTGGTTCATGACCAACCTTTCCACAAAATCTTGTGCAAATCTGTGAATCCATTCGGGAGATGCGTCTTTTTGTGATAGGCCGCGCCCATCGCCATGCCCCCTTGGTCAATCAGCCTGAAAGTTACTCAGCTGTACCTTCCGGTCAGGTCCATGCCGCATTTCTGCATCCTGGGGCGAAAACTGTGGCTGCTACGGGGTGGGACACTTTTTGTGGACCGACCGATTAACTGACCAACCAACAGACAGAGCTATAGAGCTGCCGGTCGCAGCTAAAAAAACTGCAGCTGTCATTGCATGTACTAGGAGATTGACATTGATTGATTGTAGGCTACCAATCATATGAAGATGTGTCTAAGTGAAAGGTGTTTAGTTGGATGTGCTAAGAATATTGTAAGTCAATCCCCCTCATGTGGTATATTTTATAAATGTTGGAAGCACACTTCCAACAACATATTTTCTCTGGGATTTTTATAGTCCTCGTAAAACCAGCATTTTCTGCCTTTTATGAAATATTCTTTTGAAATGCAGTTTCAACCCACACATTGATAGCAACTGCATATTTAATATAAATAAATAACTGATTCAAGTTGACTGTCTTGCTTTTGGGTACGAAAGAGCCCCCTCATGATGTCATCACCCTCTTACGTCTCAACAGAACTGCTGCTGCTATCGCCTACGGCATGGACAAGCGAGATGACGAGAAGAACATCTTGGTGTTTGACCTGGGTGGTGGCACCTTCGACGTATCCCTGCTGACCATTGACAATGGTGTCTTTGAGGTGGTGGCCACGAATGGGGACACCCATCTGGGTGGCGAGGACTTTGACCAACGTGTCATGGAGCACTTCATCAAGCTCTACAAGAAGAAGACGGGCAAAGACGTACGCAAGGACAACCGCGCCATGCAGAAGCTGCGGCGAGAGGTGGAGAAAGCCAAGCGCACCCTGTCTACACAACATCAGGCTCGCATCGAAATCGAGTCCTTCTTCGAGGGCGAGGATTTCTCGGAAATGCTCACCCGAGCCAAGTTTGAGGAACTCAACATGGCAAGTGCTGTTTGAAACCTGTTTAAAAAGGGTGATTAGGTTAAGCCTGCTCTCTGGATCAGTAGTTCACCTGACATTTGAGATGGAATGTGAGTGTGCAGTTGTAACACAGAATATCTTTTTACGAGTCCCCAAATTTTCTGAGCCATAGCCCAACTTAAAGAGTGAGCCTAGTATGCATGTTGTGAATTTGCAGTGTTTACATTTGTTACTGTGGATGTCTGTGTACTGCTTTTAATAGTTCACCGCAGGTATCTCGAGACAAATCAATTGAACACAAGTCAGTCATTTTCATATGATGCAGATTCAATTTAAGGGCCAAAGGGTAGCCTTTAAACTTCTACGTTCATTAATAACCCTGTATTCCACAGTTTAGGGACCTGTGGCTGTAATGTCTCTGAAAGACAGCTGCTTGTATTCCAGAATTCTCTCCCTCGTTCTTTTGTGCACACATCCTCATTCCATGCCATTTGTGGACACAGGATTTGTTCCGTTCAACCATGAAGCCCGTACAGAAGGTTCTGGAGGACGCTGACCTGAAGAAGTCGGACATCAACGAGATTGTGCTAGTGGGAGGCTCCACCCGCATCCCCAAGATCCAGCAGCTGGTGAAGGAGTTCTTCAACGGGAAGGAGCCGTCCCGCGGCATCAACCCCGACGAGGCTGTGGCCTACGGTGCGGCCGTGCAGGCGGGGGTGCTGTCCGGAGAGGACCCAGGTGGGTGTTCCAAACTGTTACCTCATTTTAGTCCCGACTAGCGTACTCCATATACCATCAAAATCCCCGATAATCCTCAAATTCTGACAAAGTTATTGAACACACCTACTGAACAGAAGCACTTTTTCACAGTGGTTGCATTTTTTGCTGAAATATCTTGATCATCGCTTCATGTCCATGTATTCAGTAATTACTCTCTTATAAACTGATCCTGGAGTAGAATCCATACTCTATTCAAAGTGCCTGAGGCTTAGATTGGAGTCAAAATGCCGATTCAGGCAGAACTTTAATTTCCATCGATGGTTTGTAACTGTCATGATGTAGTCTTCTGTACATTCCCACTGAATTCCTATTTGTCAATCAGGCTTTTCCTCCAGCCGTCAGTGAAACACGCAGTTAAACATAACTCATCACTTTAAAGTTTTCTGATTTGTGGATTTGAACTATGAATGTGAAGCAATTAATTGCTAATCTTTAGAAGGTTGCATGACCAGAAATGAACAGGACTCCTGGAAGAGCCTGCGATTTCATGTTAGAGTCCAAACAGAGTTGCTGGAGTTATGGATTACACGGCTCTATGGTCGGAAGGAGAACTGTGTTGAGGTGGGTGATGTGATCTCTGAACAGGTAGAGTACTCCTGCTGGATGTATGCCCCCTGACCCTGGGCATTGAGACCACCGGGGGTGTCATGACCAAGCTGATTCCCAGGAACAACGTGGTGCCAGCTAAGAAGTCCCAAATCTTCTCGACAGCCTCCGACAACCAGCCCACTGTCACCATCAAAGTCTTTGAAGGTGAGAATCTCTTACTGTTATTAATGTTTCTGGTGCTAAACATCCTAATTGATAGAGGGGATTTAAGAGGGAGGCATCACTGATCAGTGCTTCTGGATGGGCCTGTACAATGTGTCTGTTTAACCACTGAAATGTAATTAGCTTTGTTGCAATTGCTATAAATCATTGACTCATGAACATATTATCTGTACAATCACAGCCTTCCAAGTTAAAGAAACACTTTATTGTTGTCCCAAAAGACCCGACCATTTTTTCTGACTTTAGCAACTATTACGTGATCTTGTGTTGGTGCAGGCTTCTTGCTAGATTTGAGGAATGCCTGCAAGTTGCTGTTTTAAAAACAGGCTTCACTCCTGAAGCAAAATCTTGTCAAATGCACATTTTGACGAGTCTGCATCTCCTTCCTCCCTGTTCATTCCAGGAGAGCGCCCCCTGACCAAAGACAACAACCTGTTGGGCACCTTCGACCTGACGGGGATCCCACCCTCCCCACGTGGGGTCCCCCAGATCGACGTGACCTTCGAGATTGACGTAAACGGGATCTTGCGGGTGACAGCGGAGGACAAGGGCACGGGCAACAAGAATACGATCACCATCACCAACGACCAGAACCGGCTGACCTCTGAGGACATCGAGCGCATGGTGAACGACGCGGAGCGCTTCGCCGATGAGGACAGGAAGCTGAAGGACCGCATCGACGCCCGCAACCAGCTGGAGAGCTACGCCTACTCGCTCAAGAACCAGGCCGGGGACCAGGAGAAGCTGGGCGGAAAGCTGTCCGAAGAGGACAAGGAGACCCTCGAGAAGGTGGTGAACGAGAAGATCGAGTGGCTGGAGTCACACCAGGACGCCGAGCTGGAGGACTTCCAAGCCCAGAAGAAGGAGCTGGAGGAGGTAGTAAATCCGGTCATCGGAAAACTCTATGGTGGAGTGGGCAGACCACCACCAGGGGCAGAGCAGGACGACCATCAGGATGAGAGGGATGAACTGTAGGCCCTTCAAAGGGCTTTACATCTTCCCCTTTTCTCTCGCACGCTCTCTCTCTCCTCTGCTCTTGTCGGACAGTTTTACGTATTTAACTCAATGAACTCTGTTGAGAAGAAAAAAAAAATAATGGGGGTTGGGTGTGGAAACTCACTGTCCCCAAATCTTCTGCCAAGCACTGTAAAGTAAAAATAAGTTAAAAGGAGAGGATGTGCAAATGTCTTCTCTTCACCATGAAGTGGAGGTTTATGTCAGCCTACATTAAGGCTTCCTGCTGCTGATCTTCGAGAACTGGTGTGTGGGTGGGGGTGGGAGGTTTAGGCTTTAGCCAGTGGGTAAAGGGCTGCTCTGGGTTTGTTTGAATATTGCTAAATTATTTAAAGTTTTGTCTTTATGGATAACTAAGAAAAATGTAGTCATACTGTAAAGGCATAAATAAATATTTGATGTATTTAGCCCTCATTTGCATATTTTGTTTTGATATGAGTATATTGTGATCCATCAAAACAGTATATAAATACATTTCTTTAAACTTAAGTTCAGAATCCAGGGTTGACATTGAACTAAACACATGGTTTTGTTTGCTTTCCGAGTTCCTTCAAATCTTGATATTATCTCAACATCAGAACACTATGATGGCTTAAGTTTGTAGGTCACAGATACATCATCCACCAAATTTGGTTCTCAAAGCATCAACCTTCGGTTACTAGCACATGGCCCAAATATGGTTACATTTTTACAGTACTATTATTAATCTTAAAATGTGGATCAGTTGAACGGGCTGCAGTACCAAGAGTGAAAAAGTCAGATGGTTTCAAGACCAGTAAATATTCTATACATTGGTTCTAAATCTCGTTTGTTTGTTCAGTTTGACTCCACAAAGTCTAAAAATTCCTGAATGTAAAAACATTGATTCAGTTAAGCGTATTTACTTACAAACCTAGATTCAGCCCAAAGTTGTTTTCGGGTGCTCATCAGACAAATGGTCCCTACCTCAATAGGTAGTTTACTAATGAGGGTGCAAGGTAAGACGTACAGTCAAAAACTTCTGAAAGAGAGTACTATGGTCGGTTATGGTCCATAATTCTGATGTTGAAAAATGGTGACTCGCAGGAGTAATTTACTGTAGCAAAAAATAAAATAATGAATTAAAAAGCAACAGATCATACAAGTTTATAAGCAGAAATTACGTTCTTTTGAGCTATGCTAGGGAAATGCTTTTTTTGTTTTTTTTTCTCCCCACATGAATCCACATTTCAACCTTTTCTAAGTGTGCACGGAATGATTCATAAATACGGAACCTGGTGTGTAAATGAGCAGCAGGCCGCATCACCCACAGCGTGGAATAGAAGATGCTCAGACAGCCGCCTTCGGTTTTTGGTTTTGGTGACACCAGGCAGGTCCCAGGACAGAGGAGGCTCAGGCTGCAGTTAGAGGAGATCATCTGGCAGAGTGAGAGACGCGACTGTCGAGCGATTTTAACACGAGCGCGTCGGGAAAAGACAGCAACCACACAGAGCTCAAAGTTCTGTTCAGGACGCTCTTTGTCTCAAAGGTGACATCATTTACAGGGGGTTTTATATAAAGTCTGTATACTGACAGTATTTCGATTGGTTACGTGTCAGGTTGCTTGGCAGTTGTGCCTACTCCTTTGTCTACATTTTTATTTTTCAAACATTAAGTGAGAAAACAAATCTTTGTCATCTTCACCAGCCAGCTGCACCTGTTTTCTCTGGTACTTCCTGTTCAAGGTCTGGAGGCGGGGAAGAGAAATAACCTTCAGTGAGCAATGGATAAGGGGGGGTAGAGACAGGAGAAGGAAGGGTGTTTTTTGTGTTTTTGTGTATTTGTGTGTGTGTGTGTGTGTGTGTAGGATGACATCATGATCACTGAACTTGGAACAACTGGGCCTTCTGATTGGGCATAAAAAGTCTGTAAAAGTATGAATTGGAACAACGGCGTCTTCTGATTGGCTGTGAAAGTGGAACAATTTGAAGATCATGCTTTTTAGACGCTGTGCAAGGATGGCACGCAAATTCGTGAAGCGTTCTATGTTTTTGTGCCCTCCGTGAGGTCTGAGTAACGCCTTTCCACTTTTGCAACCAAGTACGAAATACAACATCTGTATATTAATTTGTCCAATTACGTATGGCCTCCGAAATTGGGGGACTACGTATAGAAAATGCTGTAATTTCTACACGGCTCACCTGATATGGATGCAAATACCCTCAAATTAAAACTGACTGTTTTGCACTTTTTCTTCATATTCATTGCTTCATTTCAAATCCAATGTGCTGGAGTACTGAGCCAAAACATCATTAAAAATATAAGCCACGGTCCATACTGTTACAGACTGCACTCTATTTGTCTCCACATAGTTAAATAGCTGACCTAAATTACAACTGAGAGCAAGTTACAGAGGGCAGGTCCAATGTCATCGTTGTCAATCAATTTAAGAACTGTTCCTGTAATGTTAAAATATTTATCTGTTGTACTCTATGGCATGTTTCACAGTTCAGTGGTGTCTTCATCTTGCAACTACATGCCAAGGTAAATTAAAAATCCACACATCGCGTGGCTTTCAAACATACTGCATTTACCACTGGGATGTAGTTAATAACATCCAGGTTAAACAGGTGTAAAGGCACCACAATCCATCTGTGGATTCCCTGCAATGTTTCAGAATAAATCAATAAAATATCACTATATAAATAACTTTGTATATATTATATATTAATTTGTATATATACCTTACTTGCAAGAAAGGAAACCTTTATAGATAAGGAAAGGCCAGTGATTGATAGTAGCCTTATTAAAATAGTAATTGTGGTGTTTATTATGAATAAAAAAATAGTAACCTGAAAAACTGATTCTGAGCATAATTTACACATTAATGAGTACAGCAAGTCCAATGCACTTTTCTTAGAATAAACAGCCTTTAATGAAGGGCTAGTTCACATAGAAACATTTAAAAACTACACCAACGTTTCAGCCTCACACAGCCTTCATCAGGGCGTAACAATGAAAGCAATTCAGGCAAACATTCAAAGGAGTAGCAATTAGTTCAAATGACTAACAGCTGATCAGAGAATCGGTTGGTACATAAAACACTATAGACCTGTCACCACCAGAGGTCAGTGTAATACTAAATCCAGTGGGTGGAAACGGGTGGAAAAACAAACTCGGTCCCTTTTAGTTTTTTGGGGCTTCCTAGTCAATAGAGAATCGCGTTCAAGAGCATTGGCTTTCGATTGCGCTGTTTGTAAAATCTTAGGCGAGTAGTCACATTCCCCAAAGCGACTATATATTTCTCTGCTTTTCTCTTTAAAATCAGCATCACTATCGCAAATTCTGCGCAGCCTTTGAAATCGACCATAAGGGATGTTATTGAGTGCAATCTCTGGCTAATCAGTGACATTACTGGACTATGGACTATCACAGTGGTTCCCAAACTCGATCCTGGCCCCCCCTATGTAGGCTATGCTGGTTTCTTGTTCCAACCACAGTTGTAATCCCAGAATCTTAACGAGCTGTTCATTTTTATTAATTAGTTGCTTTTCATATTTAGAGGGTTTTACCCTTTTAAGCCACATTATGTCAGAAATGTCTACGGGTGGAAATATTATGGATGGAACAAAAATCAGCATACAGGGGGGCTCCAGAACAGAGTTTGGGAGCCTGTGGGTCATCAGGCAGAAGAGAAAACCAGCAGTACTACTGATCTTGATGGTCACATTTCAGATATCCTAACTTCACAAGTTAGCCAAACAAATCAACCCCTTCTGTGCTTTCTTGGTGATATCACTTTTGTATTCCCAAGATTAACATTGACGGTCACCACTTTTTGCAAATTGATCTAGATTAGATAAGTGAATGCAAGGGTGTCAGATAATTTGTTAGTCTGCACAGCAGAAACAGTGGCCATTGTCTTTTGTGTTTCAGTGGACCAAGGAGGTCAGACTGGATGGGGTGGTAATTTGTTCAGGCTGCACCTGACCTGAAGATTTGTCTACGACGACAGTGCTACAGTGCTGCAGGTTCATAGACTTCATGTGATGCGTATAATATAAATGCGTATTAGTACATGGGCACTCAGGGTGGAGATGGTGACTATTAATGTGCCATATGGGAAGGCTGAGGCCTGAAGCTTTCATCAGAGCTGCTGTCCATTTAGTGCTTGTTTTATTTGTAAACTCACAGTGAAAAGCTAGTAGTATGCAACTTAAATTTATTCTGTCAATCAACATTGTTGCTGTTCTTGTAGTTAGCCGGATAAAGCCATATTTTTGTGTGTTATGTATTGAGGATACGTTTGGCAGTAAGCACAGACATTAATTATACAATTCTTGACTAATTAAAAGATGTCTATGAATACAAAGTTTGTATGTTCTGTTATTAATTAATTAATTGTGAAAATGGATCTCTATTGATACATGTATTTTGGTCAACCATTCATTGTTTTGGTACTTTTTTGTTGGAAGTTCCAAGATTACTCACCATGTGAGTGTATACTTTTTTGAATTTGAGATGGTCATAGAGAGTGCCAGTCAGGCTGACCACCATCCAGTTTCACAACCCCACATGAATATCCACACTAGACACATGGGAGGTCCAAGATGCCTTAAAGCTGGAGATGAAGTTTGAGTAACTCAACTGGCCACTCTCTTGGGTCTGCTTCAGATTCTGGGGGTAATTTTAGCCAGCACTAGGACTTCTTTCTCTCCTAATTCCAGTCTCTAGGCAGACAGAGGTGACTGAGGTTGAGGTGACTCAACTTGGAGCCAAATGAAAATATCTGAGCCATGGGAGCCATTTTTATTCAGTTTTCAACAGTTCATACAGTTACTCTCTTTAGTAATGTGGCAGGCTTTTAAAATGGTATGATTTCCCATCGAAGTGTGAGAACTTTGGTGAAACACGTAGTTCCAAGGGTTCCCTTACTGAACGTCAGCTCATTGTGAATGCCATGAATTAAATCACATGACCTTTATTGACATTATCCCCACATATTAATAATGTATAAGCTGAGCAGCTCAAGAAAGTAAAGATTAAATTGGTCATTACCAAAAATCATTGAATTAACACATTCTTGAAAGTCAGGTGTCTTAGTGTACACCAGACCTCACTTGTCAATGGAACAAATAAAGCGAGAATAACCACCTCTTATTACAGTGCTATTAAAGGAAAACACATTAAGTGAATGCAGTACAAAATCAGATCCTCCATTAAATTTAGCTTGTCTGTCTCCAGCCATGTGTGGCAATGTGCAAATCCTTTAAAAGGTTTTGAATATGAGCAGCAGTTGCCAGGCCTCTAGAGGGGCCTGGGCCTCGCCTAATGACTTGCCCATGTATGGAGGGTTTTGCCTGGGCTGGGGGTCCCTGTCGGATCAGGGTGACCCCCCCTGGGATCCCCTCCATGCCAGCCGTGTTTCTGTTACAGACAGCTGTCGTATTTAAGCTGTCTTCCTCCAAGTTCTCCGGGCGCATTCTTGTGGAGGAGCATCAGCACCAGTAAAACATGGTGAGTATCACCGACGTCTCTTTCTGTGTTTGGCAGTATGAGAATTTTAAGACGTGTGGGTATAATCAGTTAAAGAGGATTTTATTATGACCTTGGAAATACAAATAGTTGCTCATGTGTGTAGCTATTCCATCTTCTGAATTAGTACAATTCAGGTAGATATAGAAAGAAAGTTACTTGTTTTAATATGCAGCATCTCTGCATCTGGTGGCATAACAGGCATCTATTTAGGGTCTTGGTCTGAAAAATAACTTTCAATGAAAGGGATTTTTTTTCAAAGTTCCTATTTGAGGGAGGGGAATTAGAAGACCATTTCATTTAAATTATTTTCTGTGACATGGCTTCCTACAAGAGCTATTTGTGACAATTCTCACCATTCTGTACACTCCAATGGCCATCGAGATCAGCCTTGTTATAAAGTAACATACTCTGAAAATCATCAGATTTTCAAGTTCAAAATCAACAGATGATCAGTTCTTCCATCATTACCAGTTTGGAAATTCGGGAACCCTACCTGCATTTCTGTCACCCCTGCTGTTATGGATATGCAGTATTTAAAATATGTATTTACATGCATTTCATATGTAATTTCTTTGCCACCTGCAAAGAACCCTACACCTCCACCATTTTGATTCTATTTCATAGGTAGATTTACTTTGTATTTTGCGTAACAAAATGTGTAAGTGTATATTCGGGCATGATTGGAATGATTTAACCATTGACCTAGAAATCTATCACCATACCAGTGAATTGACTTAAACAAGGTGTAATGAATAATGACCTAAATACTGTTATAAGAAATGTTCAGAAGGAATACTTAGTCTGTGACCACACCCCTGTCCTCAAACCAAACCCGTCCCAGGCCAGCAGAAAGACCAAGAAGAAGGAAGGAGGAGCCAAGAGGGCACAGAGAGCCTCCTCCAATGTCTTCTCCATGTTTGAGCAAACACAGATCCAGGAGTTCAAGGAGGTGAGCGGGCCCAGCTGTGACAAATTACATCACACCTCATGTTTGAGCAATTAACTAATGAGGGAAACACAGCTGTGCTACAGCCATGGGCTCAGTAAGCACCTGGCACAGACACAGACAGTCACAGCTATAAGCCCGACTGTGTGTTCCGTGATCGGTCTGCAGATTCTATTGCTTTAGCTAGCTAGCATTCTCTGTCAGAGGTGACAGATGCAAGTCGAGAAACCAGCAGTGCACTCTGGATTACAAGGGTTGTTTGTCATTAATGAAACTTTCTTGAAAGGTTTGTAATAAAATGCAATAATTCATTCTCGACAGTAATCATGAGTCATTTAGGTTTCTACAGTGAAGTATACAGACTATATGTACAGTAACCAATATGTAATGAGACCTTTTCTGTTTTGCTTTATTTTATTTATTTGAACATAAGTGAATTTAGCATATAAATCCAGCAAAAACAGAATGTGCAGGTGAAGTAAAAGAAACCCTATGGGGATTATAACAAGACCTCACCCCACAAAAGATTCACATAATGCATAATACATTCTCCCTCTCTCTCTCTCTCTCTCTTAGGCCTTCACTCTCATTGATCAGAACAGGGATGGGTTCATTGATAAGGAAGACCTGAAGGACACGTATGCCTCTCTGGGTGTGTATTTTACTCTATTGTCTGTGTATGTGTGTTCAAAACAAGCTACTATTCCAACAGTGCTAACTAATTCCACTCACCAGGTAAACTGAACGTCAAAGACAATGAGCTGGAGGAAATGCTGAAAGAAGCCAGTGGCCCCATAAACTTCACCATGTTCCTTAACCTGTTTGGAGAAAAGCTACATGGTACTGCCCTATTGCCCTTAACCCATTTATGGGATGCCAACCATTCTAAATTAGCTGGGAATATTTAGGCCAAAAAGGTTTTTTTTTTTTTTTAAAGTTCCAGTTACACCCTTTGTCCCTTACGCAGTGTTCTTGTGAAACACCTGTACCATATGGTTATATTACATAGCATTAAAAAAATTACATCGTACATACCCTCTCTTCCTCTCAATCACCAATATTAAAGGTGATCATTTTATAATGCAGCACACTGCACTGTTGCTGGAAAAGTTGTGTTCTCTCAACTATTCCAGCAAAAGTTGACATACGGAAAAAGCACACAATGAATCACTAGTTAAAGATACCTACTCGTGAGCTTGCATGAAGGATTGAAATGACAGTCATTGAGAGCTGTAAACAAGGGTTAGCTATGTAGCACAAGTGATGTAATGGATTTAGACATTCGTACACGGCTTTAAACATCTGTTATGATTGAGAGTACTAAATAAATATGTTCATCTGTGTGTAGGCACGGACCCAGAGGAAACCATTTTAAATGCCTTTAAAATGTTTGATCCTGAAGGCAAGGGACATGTTCACAAAGATGAGTAAGTTCATACAATCGCACAATTAAACCTTAGCACAGATAATAAATCAAACAATTATTAGTACACACACATGCACATATACACATTTTACACATATTAAAATACAAGTGTATGTGTATTTTAAATATATATACATTTACCTTGCATTACTTTTTTAACATTAATTTTCCATGCAGTGTACTACTGCTCTTAAATTTCTGTCTTAAAATTTGTTTTTCTTCATGTAGATTACAACGTATTCTGATGACACAGGCAGACAAGTTCACAGCAGAAGAGGTAGGCACTTAAAAAAAAAATTCCTTATGACTGTAATGAACTGTGTTCCCACCCTTACTGGTTTTTTTGTGGCTAACTGCAGGTAAAGCAGATGTTTCAGTCCTCCACCATTGACCAATCAGGGAACCTGGATTACAAATCCCTTTGTTACATCATCACACATGGGGAGGAGCAGGAAGAGTAACAGAGCCGCCCAGTGCCCAGAGTCACTGCTGTTTGCTCAGTGCTGACTGTAATTCTCCAGGGCTCAAGGTCCAATGCTAAATGCAAACAATTCAATTCTTTTCAAATTGTAAAATACTTAGCTGAAGTAAAACCGTGCCACGAGAACTTGTCTTGTTTTTTTCCTGATTGTGTGGAATGAATCTGACTAAATCTCTTTGGTCACTCATAAGAGGCTATTGGCCATAATAACAGGTTTTTAAGGGGAAGGGGGTCAGTAAAGATTTGTAAAACAAATATATGAATGAGCATGTAAAGTTATTATGACTGTTTTGCTGTTCAGGCCGTTGAATATGGTAAATTAGCAATTTCCTTTAAGATAAGACCATTATGGACCAATGATACAACTAACAATAATAATAAAAGTACAATTGTTTACAACTGCAGTAGCTCATATTAGACCAGATATAAACAAGCGTGGGGGAATAGTGGGGAAGTAGTGAGGTAGTCAAACAGACTAGTGTGGTGTTGGGCTTCACAAATAAACAAACAATAACAGACTATAAAAACTTACGTGAATTTATTTTCCCACAAAAACTACTATGTACATACAACACATTTTAACCTCACCATAAAATCTACTGTAAAAAAATGATAGTGTATAAATAAAAAAAATCATAATTTACAGGTACATTTCTTTTCACAGTGCTTTATAAATGAATATATTTGAATACATTTCCTATCTGTTTCCTTTGTCTTGTGACATTAACATAAAAGGCAATGCTTCCAAAGTATAACACATTGCCAAGATTTTCAAGATCCATTATGAATGAATCATACATTTACAGGGCTTGAATGCAGCCATTTTGTTGCACAATACATTCAGCTGAACTATAAAACTCAAAACAAATATCATATTTACCTATAGTGCAAAGTCTTGTAAGACAAATGTGCATTTTGATGATTTCATCAAGTTAAGGATAAAAAATATCCTGCCCTACAGTCTGATTTAAAGTCAGACCAGTGGAAAGTTTAGGTCAACATGTTCATTTGCAAAGAACTCTTATGCTAACCCCCAAACTCAAGTAGCTCTG
Organism: Anguilla rostrata; assembly: GCF_018555375.3. Classification (NCBI taxonomy): domain Eukaryota; kingdom Metazoa; phylum Chordata; class Actinopteri; order Anguilliformes; family Anguillidae; genus Anguilla; species Anguilla rostrata. Next base: position 35,643,434 of record NC_057946.1, on the reverse strand, counting down.
ATAATTATTCCATAAACAGATTTGATACTAGATATTGTATTTTTCAAATGCAAATTATATAAAACTGAAAACAGATTTTGGTCAAGTATGAATGCAAAAAAAAAAAAAAAAAAAAATTGGTTTGTTCATTTTAGGTGAATATATGCAATATCCCTTTAAATGAATTAAATATTTAGTTACTTGCATTTTCTTGATGTATAACAGTTTTTCACTCAACCTCACCTTAATGAAAGTATGGAAAAGCATTTGAACATTAAACATACTCACTGAACAGAATCAATTTTCCAGAAAGAAAAAAAACAGGCAAACAACAGGCAGTAGTCACTTTGGAAATAAACCGGTTATGGCCCCTCTCTCTCTCTCTCAGTACCTGATATCTTCTGACAAATAATGCGGTCATATTGAACTGGTTTCTCTCGGTAGATGTCGGTTGACTAAACCGGTTCAAACCATCATCTGCATCCCGGCGCGTGGGCGTCCCTCAGGACGTAGAAGGCGAAGGAGAATGCGGGAAGTTTGAGATGGTCCCCTGGGGGCAGGAGCGCCCCCTGGAGGGGGGGCAGGGTTCTGTCATCCACCAGTTTCAGAACCTCTCCGTTTAGTCGGACAGACCTGCGGAAGGCAGAAGAATCTCACATTACCAGTTCTCCCACTGCAGGCAGGCAGGGCTCACTGTGCTGAACAATAGCTAATTTCCTGATTCAGAACAGGAATGGTGTTCACACCACCAGCGGTCTTTTTACAGTCCTACCACAGACAAAATGGTGGCCAGAAAAAATGTTCAGAGAGACACATATTCATATTCAACATGTTATTGGCCACAAAAACAGATATTAATTAGTGGTGGTGTTCTTTTAAACAAATGTATCCTTCTTCCAATGCCAAACCTCACTGCTGGTATGTTACATTACAATACAGGCATTCAGCAGACAGTCTTATCCAGGATGACTCACACAACTTTTACATAGCATTCACATTGCATCCATTTATAAAGCTGGATATACACTGAAGCAAAGCATGTTAAGTACCTTGCTCAAGGATACAATGGCAGTGTCCTACAATCAAACGACCAGTTCCTTACCCATTATACTACACTGCTGCCCATATTCGGCAAAAGGCTACATTTTGGCCTCATCTCATCTGACCATAATAAAATTGAGCTTTTTGCCAGGTACACCTGTGGTGGGTTTGGCACTGGAGGAAGGACGCTTACGTTGAAAAGGACATTATACCTATGGTGAAATACTGCGGAGTATCTATGAAGTTTTGGGGTTGTTTTACATCAGTGGGTTCTGGAACTTTTATTAAAGTAAATGGAATCATGACTAGCAATATTTCTTGACATGACTGCATGAGTAAAGTTGACTGTGGTACCTGGAGTACAACCCATGTTCTCCAGTCTCCCCGGCCTCCAGCACAAAGGCCTCCACCGTGCTGTTTGAAAACTGGGAGGGCAGAGAAATTCTTGCTGGGCCGTGACTCAGATTCAGGGCGAACAAGGTGACAGCGCCTGTCTTGGGGTTTGGGCTGGGGAGAGGACAGAGAGGTGGTTTACAGACCCAGGTTAACAATAATACTAATGATAATGATAATAATAATAATAATAATAATAATAATAATAATAATAACCTCACTTGGTGCACTGGTTCACAGTGCTTTTCTTTACAAAAGTATAGATAAAATAAAGAAATTAAACTGAATGAAGAGACTTGGTTGAGAAATCACAGGTCAACACAGGCAACACAGTACACAGTATCAGGCTAGAGTAATTCTGGATTCAGAAAAAAGTGTTGCACTGTGAGTCTATGAGTAGGGCTGTCTTACGCTCTCTTGTTAGTGCAGTGCAGGTACATGCGCAGTCTTCGTTTCCTTGCCCCATTGATAGTGAACGCAACATCCAGCACCTCCGGTCCAACCAGCCTCTTGTACAGAACTGACAGCCAATAATCCTGTCAGAGGGACAACCAATCAGAGAGATGAATCACAGCTACTGTACATTCACTTAGATTCACCGGTCCATGATCTCCACATTTAAATACTGACTATTTTTGATGAAGGTGAGAAACCTTGACTCAGGCAAGTAAAGAGTAAACTAATTCTAGCATTATTCTACATTCAAGCTAATGTCCAATCTTTGGACATTCATATGATTATTTTTTAATGAGTTTTACATAAAAATAGAGGATACTAAACAAATTTAATTTTAGAATGATACTGTCAAGGCCATGATTTCCAATTTGAGTCAGTACTCACAGGAAGTGGGTCAAGGTTAGCATCCACCAGATGGTACGTTCCAGAACCAACCAGGACCTGCCTGATGACGACATCCAGGCCCAGTTTAGCAGCAAGGCCAAGTTTGTCCAGCCACCTGCAGCAATTTGAATGTTTCTGTAATTCCAGGTAGGCTACAGGTGTAATTATAAGACCTAACCACTAAATATATCTACTTTTCTTTATGTTACTTATTTGACCATAGGTCAACTGAATTCTTATTTCTAGTGACCACCTGGGAAATCAAAATGGGTATAGAATGCAAGGGATTGGGTAGCCAACACAACAGTGAACAGCCAATCAGTCTTTAGTAAGGTTGACATGATCAGGATATCAGGAGCATCTGGACTCACACACACCATTTATAAGGTTGGTTGAGGACCAAATAAAAATGATTAAATGCTAGTTAACACAGACAGAGAAGCAGATTTTATGAACAGTACTAGGCTTCAGGTAGAATCATTCAGTGAAACTACAGCAGAACTACAGCTGGATTACTCACATGAATCCAGCAACAAATGTGTCGGAGAGCCCCAGAGCACCACCCCCGTATGCGGAACTGGTCTCTCCAAGCCACACCTTCTTCCCAGGAGACACCAGGTCAATGGTCTGTTATCAAGAGAGAGAAGCAAGCCTGTTTGTGCTATCTGGCAGAATGAATTCAACAACCCAGACTCTTAGGTTTTCTGGTTAAGTGGAGGCTAAAGATTCTTTATGATTTCAACATGCGACCTTCAGTGAAATGGTGTTATATCTACGTAATTTTTATAAATAATCATTCTCCATGTAATATCTCCAAATATGTGTGTATTTGTAGTGCACCTTGAGATCTGTACAAATAGCTTAGATCATCACTGCATGACACAGGTCGCATCATTTATTAAATATAAACAGTAAAATATAGTAGTCATGCATCATATTTGACGTTATAGATTAGTAGATCTTCCCCAATTTGAATTCTTATTATATCCATAAAATAAAGGGATTTAGGTTCTACTTTTTTATTCACCTGAAGGACTTCATTGGTTTTTGTAGCAAAGGTATCCAGTACTTCAGGGTCGAGGAAATCTTCCAATGAAGTGTCCCTTCCATTGACATAGTAGCTATGAACAGGACAAAACAGATGCCTGACCTGAAATGTCAGTGCTCACAAAGGCCAATATGTTCACATGGGAGCAACGACTGGAAAACAGCTGTCTGTTGTTGTCTGTGGCTGAGCCCTCAGACGTCACATAACATCATGTGTGTTTTTAAGGAACTGGCGTGTGGTCTAAGTGTGCCGCAGAAATGAACACATGACACGGGTGGTCTGAGTGCTGCTCCCAGCTGTACTGCGCTGTCCTGCCTAAAAACCTGAAACCTGATTTTTTTTTTTTTTTTTGTTATTTTGGCAAAAAATCGATGGAAATCTATGGATTTCAGTTAGTCATATCAAACATTTTAAGCCTATTCAAGCTCAACAAGCTTTGACAGAAATATCTATTTAGAACAGGCAAAAAAAATTACACTAAGGCTATATCAGCAAACCTCCAACTTATTTAGCTATGTCCTTTCACTAGTGGTGATACTTCCTGAAGAAAGTGGGCAGTTGCTGACTTGAAACTGAATGCCTCAAAAGCTTTGGTGCATCTGGAGATGGCTTTGATCCTTTTAACAGACCAAACTGACAGCTAATGTGAAGGTCTGATGTGTGTGTGCATGTGGGTGACCCCAGCAGCAACACGTAACACACAGAGAGGGGGCAAACACAGGATGAACTTCCATGTGACCTAAATAAGGAGCCACTGAGATCACCAGGCCAGGTCAAAATCCAATAACGGCTGCAGCTAGAGAAAGGAACACTGCTCTATAGAATAAGAACAGTGCTGTGTTTGTATTTTAAGTATGCAAGGCATCTCATCATTCCTTCTTGTGTGTCTGCCAAGGACATTTCAGGGTAACTGAGTTTTTCTTAGGTTTGAGTACTACACTTCAGCAAATGTTATGCTTTTTTCAACCATTCCTAACACGCCATCCACATCAGTGTATATTCCCATGGTTACAGTCAGCTTCTTCTATAGTCATGGCCTGCATGACCTATATGGCCTTAAATACCAGCACCCTGGCCAGGGATGGGCAAAATGTCCTCCCAAAAAAATGCACCAATAAACTGCAATGGTGAGTAAAAGTGTAGGTTTCTTTGCAGGTGACACCATTAAAAAAATATATGAGCAACCCATATTACATATTAAGTGCATGCAACTCCATTTGTATACATGTATTTGAAATACTGCCCATCCACATCCTACAATCCTAGCCCTACAGTCACTGCAATAATGGGAAAACATCGTAAGCTTGGGGAAGCTTTGGTTTGAGAGCCAACTTCATTCAGTAATTCCAACAAATACACAGCCACTTTAACAAAACAAAGCAACAGCCAAAACTGGAAACACTACTCCTGAGAGTTAAATGCACTCTGATCAGACCAAAAGGAGGTTAAACCAAATACTGCCAAAACTGACCACATCTGTTACTGACAGTTAATAAAGGATCTCGAAAAAGGGAAGTTCCTTTTTCGCAAACGTCACAAGCACATATGAAACTTTCCCAAGAAAACGCGCATAAAGACCCACACTCATTTCCACTTCATTTTAACACATCGATTTAACGAAAGCTTAACGGGATTTTGTGCCTGGAGAATCACCTCAGAGAAAATAACATCTTGTGAAGACATTTACAGTATCTACAGTGTGACTACTCAGGGCACATTTGATTCATATCATATTCAGGTAAACACTAGAAAGGAACACACAACTGTGGCCATTCTAACCAAGGAGCCCCTTAATAGAGGAATATATCAATACTAATTATTATCCAAATGAGGCATAACTAGATTCATCCAAACTTGTACTCAGAAGAGGCATGACTATGCTTGAATACCAGTTGCATATGTCATGTCAGGTGCAACAGTTCTGTCTCCGTCAACTGGTCGCATAATTCTGTAGATAATAAAAATGTATGGTTTACCAACATCACAGCAGTAGGGGCTGATCATTTCAAATCTGAATCAAAACTGTCACCAGAATATTCTGCTCTCAGTTCAGTAGACCAAGCAGTGTATTTTCTGTGAGGGAAAAACACTCCTCCAATACCTGCCCCTCAGAGTAAATCCTCCCCTGATTTTGAGAAATACGGACAATTAACTTACTGGTGCCAAGTACATGCATCTATGGCCTTTGCACCACTCTCCAAAAACCTGGAAAAGACACAAAAACAGAATGTAACTGCAAAGGTATTGAGCACATTTCCACAAGGAAAGGAAAAGCAGCACCAGAGCTCTACGACACCCATGTTTACAGTGGTAAGTTGTTCCAATTCTATTTGACTTGTGCTGCATTATTGCATCTTATCTGCAATACTTATCTTGATGAAAGATGCACTTTCATTTTTTGGGGACATTTCTTTCATAAGTGCCCTACATCCTATAAATACTACTAGTCGATCAAGGTAGAAATTATACTCCAGGTATTTATTAAATATCTGCCCTTTTAATTTGGTAAAAACAAGTCCTTTATGATAAATTTCTCCAGAAGTTAGTTAGACTATGCCACACAAACTAGTGTGCTTATTACTAGTATACCTGCATAAATATTCCTTCAATATCTATATATTTAATGATGTTAATTAATATTTTTATCCACAACATAGTGGTATTTGAGTTATTCATTTTCAATGATGTGCTTATAATGATAGTAAACCACTGTGAATTCAATATCCTGGTGCATGTGACTATTTTATCCTATAAATAGGGTACCGAAAGCTTTTCCCTAGTTGTCTGAGGTTTTAAAACTTAATTTCATGCACAATTAGTGTTGCTCTGTTGGAGATATAGAAGCTCTTAAGGCATCTGACCTCATTCTGCAACTCAAATAACTCATTATTAAAGAACGCACTGAGAGAGTGGACCAGTTACTCAATTGGACACACCGCGAAAGTCAAGCCAGCACTTGGACAATACAAATTTACATTACTAGTTCAACGAAACTCTTTTAAATTCTTGAGCAGACGCTTGTGCAGCTAGTTTTGAGGCTCTCACTGGTTTAAGGACACACTTGTGGTATGGTTAGGCATATTTATTCTGTCACACCTTTGTTTCTTAGCTGCCAATATGCTGCAACTACTACTACTGTTGCTACTACTACTACTAATAATAATGGTCTTTATTTCTACAGAAATAGTATGCCTGGCAACAGTCAACACCATACTAAAGCAGCATTATCTACAGTGAGCCTTTATACCTTCAGAGAGAGAGAATGTGCAACCGTATGCATGTCAGTACCAAGGATGACCACCTCATTAAGTAGAAAGTAAAGGTTCTACATGCTCCTTTTTGCTTTTTGCTCAATGCCTGTAAGAGCTTCTGGCCTGTAATATATTGGTGTCTGACTCACACAGCTATTCACCAATCCCTTATCATACATAGGATAACAAGCAATGTTGAACAGGACAGAATACATCATCTTATATAACCAGTAAAATAAAATACAGTAATATAGATAAAAATGTTCCTTCAAGTCAAAACCAAAAGCAGTGCATCTTTAAATCATCTTATCTCTTAACACTGTTGTTGTTGTTTTGGAGTGGCTAGAGATACCACTGCCTATATTGTGTGTGCTTTGTATTTTTGGATAAGTTCACACAGTTCATACATCATGAGCTGGAGTATGATGTGGCAAAGATATGAAAGGAGTGAATGTGTGTGCGAATATAAGGGCCGGGCTGTAGCTTTCCGAACCAAACTCTTAGATCATGATGTGGCAAAGATAAGGAAGAGCTTCAGTTAATGTTAAAGTGTGAGACGGGAGAGTAGCTTTCTTAACTTTTCTTAGCTTTCTTACCCTTCCAGCAGGTCTCTCCGGTGGTCTCTGGGCTGGCCGATGTCAGGACCGTAGAGCTTGGCCATTTGGTAAAATTTGGACTCCCGGAGGATCTTACGCAGGTGGACAAAGTCCTGGCCCAGCTGGTGCCCGTCCACCCGGATCCCTGCCTTCTTCTCATAACTGTTGGGTTCTAACAGAAACATCAAAGTATTTCAGTGACTCTGGATTGGATTTATATGCATCAGGCTGTCTCTAAATAGCTTATACCCAAGTGATTGGTTTAGAGTTGTTTGCATGTCTCTTTTGTTATGTTTTCAGGTAACAGGATTAAATGGATGATCCTGCTGTCTATGTTGTGAGGTCTGGACATTTCCTCACAGAAAAGCCATTAATGACTCTGACGAACAGAGCCAGCAGTTAGTAATATTGGAAGGTGTGTGTGACAAACACGCCTGCCACAGGCCACCGAAGTGGCTTTCCTTGGGGCCCTCCAGCACAGAGACACAGGGAGATGATGTTCAAGCAGTCCAGATTTATTCACGAGGGTTTGGCAAGATGGTACAGCCAAATGAGCAGATGTAAAACCCTGTCATGACAGAGAGCTCTCCCTTGTGTGGGTGGGGATGGCAGATTTAACCTGTGCGCAGTGATTACCTCACTACGCGCAGGTGCAGCCACTCCTGTTCCTGGGTCCAATTATCCTGGCCAATTATCTAATTCTTAACCAATTATCCAATTGGCCAGGTCTAATTATCTTGACCCAGGGCAGGTGTGGCTGCTTAAACCAGCCATCCCCACACCACAGTGTGATTCTAAAATAGCATCGTGGTACATGAGTTTAGGACCGGCACTTACGTATTTTTCTGATTAACCACCCAGGATCGAGACAGATGTAAAAAGGACAGACAAAAAAAGTTTGCCCATACATTGCATTGCAAACTAATAAGTGTCATTTCCAATCATGCTGATTTCCAAAATAACTCACCAAACTGTGTTCTTGAAGAACATAACAAAAAGTAATTGCATATATTTGTAAATTAAGGACAGCTGCTGATTATATCCACATCTGCCGGGAGAGAGCCTTTTCTGGGCTGTGTTGACACATTACCATTCCCCAGTTCCCAGGACATGTTGTACTGTTTGGATTCACAGTAGCTCAGGAGTAACTCAGCATTCCTGCTGTCCCAGGAATTTCCCTGCGTTCTGAGGAGTGCGTTCAACCCAAAGATGAGGTCAAACCCAGAGCAATTTGCAAACGTGTAGAGCAGGTCCACTGCATACTCTGGAAGGATGGGGAAGATAGGAGTGTACATCTGATTAACACAAAGTTTCATTTCTTCTCAAAGTTTTGATTCTGTTGCACAATAATAAGGGAAGTCCAATGGGGTTTTTTTTTTTGCATCGTGATTAGTCATTCTGACATTTGAGGTCATTTGGGCACCTTGGTATCAGCAAATATTTTCAATGTGCTAAGAAACACATTTTTTTTCCTGAATTAATATCACTGCTAAAAAATTTAAGGTGTGAATGCAATAGTCACAAGGTTCAATGGCTTGCAACATGGAAACCAAAACATTGGTAACAAAACACTGTCCTCATCTATGCCAAGTCCTATGAATTAGTTCTATAAACCGAACAACAAGATTACCTGAGAACTTGACTCTCTTATAGATGCCCTCCATTTCCTCTTTCTGAAGGAGGAGTTCCTGTTCGGCCCATTCCTTCTTCAGCCTGTCCTCCAGAAGTGGGGGTAACTCCAGTCTCTGACATATGTCCTCTAATACACCAGATTAGTTAATGGAATTGCCGGCAATTGATAATGTGTGCAAATGTTGTCAGTACTCTGGAAATGACAGGCCACTTTAACTCACGTGGTCTATTTACGTATTTGCACCTGTGACACTGTCGGTCTGGGTCAAATATACCCAGGACATTATTGGAATTTTAAATAATTTATAGCATTGATGTTTATTGTTTTGAAGTGACAGTCTCATTTTGTCCCCCACATTTTTCTTGTTATATTCAAAGAAACCATTAGGCAAAAATACATAACGCAAACATGATGAACAACAAATAGAAACTCCAAACAAGAACCAAATTTACACTTAGTCACTGGTTATGAAATATAACAGTGTCCTGCAGAATCATTGGCACTCAATTCATTTGAACAAAACCTGTTGGATAATATTCACGTTATCGATTTAAAATGGTCTAACTTGTCTATGCTCAGCAGAATCACATTACATAATCTTACTGTGATACCAGAGAGAAAAAGCACACATACACAAGATAATATTTTTCCCGAAAAATATTAACATTTTCGGAAATTTAGCTTACTGTTATAGCCTGACTTCCAAGCGTAAAAATTTGTCTCATTTTAATCTTGGATGTTGCCCATGTTCATGTATACGGAAGCTTGGCATTGAAAGCCTCTCATAGCATAAATGAATATGGACGAAGTGTAGCACAGTGGGTAAGGAACTGGGCTTGTAACCGAAAGGTGATAGGTTAGATTCCCGGGTAAGGACACTGCCGTTGTACCCTTGAGGTACTTAACCTGCACTGCTTCAGTATATGTCCAGCTGTATAAACGGATAGAATGTAAAATTCTATGTAAAAGTTGTGTAAGTCGCTCTGGATAAGAGCGTCTGCTAAATGCCTGTAATGTAATGTAATTAATAAAAATACTTGCAGTGGTGGCCGAAATTAACTTTTCAACATGCTCGTTTTAAAGGGGCAATTCAAGGAGATGCTTACTAGGCCTATGTGTGGGTAAACTGGGATCTAGAAGTAAACAAAAAATAGGTGCGCACGTTAAGACAGTCGGCAACATGAGGATGGGTTACCTTGATGAAATTCCGAAGTCTTCGTAAAGTCCCTTGATTTTAATAAATAATTTTCAGGAGAGAATATCATGAAGTCTTGTTTCGTTCCACCAAATCGCAGAAACGCAGGGGTCAGTTCTTTTGCTAGAGTTTTTAGTTTCGGAGAGCTGGGGAAGATTGAGAAGAAACTGCTCTAGTACAAACCTGCTTATTAAAAATACTAACGTGGAACTTTACTCATTCAGTTTTCGGTGAAATTCTTTTGAACTTTTTAAAATTATTATTATTCTCAGAGCCCCTAAAACAGAGAAACGAACTGAACCAAAGTACGCACGCTGTTGGCTTCTGTTGCCATGTTCGCGACAAAATTAATAGGAATTGTCAGTAGCCTAGGCTACATGGGAATACAATGTTGAAAATGCAATGATTTCAAATCAATTGATAAACTGCATCGACTTACAGAAAGACACAACGAGTTTCGGATAGAATTAATACATATGCAGCTTATTTCCGCTCTAGGCAGGACAATACGAAAGCAGTCTGAATCATCAAGGAATTTACTAAACTTGTGTTTCATACAAAGCTTATAAGCGATTGATACATAGAGCCATCCGTTCTAACAATGCTAGCAAGTCGGTGAATTACGCTAAACTATCCTATTTTCCCAAGAAATTTCCGTACGTTTATACAATCTTCACTCTAAGCGAAACAGTGTTAAATATAAACAAACCAGACAGCCAGCCACAATCATTCAAAAGTGAAAGGCTGAACATATTTTACTCACCCCAAAAGGTACATGTACTTCTCTTCGGCGACTAAACTGGCATCTATCGCTACCGACAGAAAGTGGTCGTTCACTCTTCTGTATACTCTATCCACATGCATAGATACAAATACAGAATCGTAATCCTTAACATCAGTATATGCACCAAGGTTTAGTCCCTGAAACAGGGCAAAAATTAAATATCCCAACATGATGGCATCAGCTTTTGTTACATTAGGACAACAGAAAGCGTTACAGAAACGAAACAAACATTCTACTGCCTCTGGCATGATATACGTACTAAATTTACATACTATGATCACTATAATAACGTTAATTTAAACTCTTTGAAAACAGAGTCTGCCAGGCAAGCATTGAGGAAATGAAGTTCATCCTTTCGTGCTCTTGTTGACGCTCATCATATAGAACTAGAACGGGCGGATTGCTAACAAACAACCATGTGGGGGAGGAGCATGGCAAAAAATTAACATTCTAACTAGTGTAAGAGTTGACTACTCGCGTCTCATTCGTGGAGGACAGGGGTTGCGATTATTTCCTTGTGAGAACCTTGCTGACCCGGTTGTAACTGATACACGATTTCAACTGCCTTCTGTGTAAACTACAAGTAACTTGGCGGGATGTTTGGTAAAACGTTTCTCACGTTTGGATTGGATTCAGAAAATGTGCCGGAAAACTTTAAAGATATTTAATATGCTATTAAAATAATCAATTTAAATATCTTTCCATTTAAGTGAAAACAGAAAACAGTTCTCACTTGTAAACCCTTAAATACTTAAAGAGAAAATAACTTAATTCCATTCCCTTCTGCTTAAAAAGATAATGTCCAATAATTCATCCACCAAATGCAAACAGAATTGCTGTCCAATAATTCATCCAAAAAACAAAAAAATGCAAACAGGCTCTTAAGGAAGGACATTTAATGAACAACAGAAAGGGTGCATCCATTGCCAAACAATGATCCAGATGGTTAATCTTATTTGTTACTTAATTATTGCTTGTATTATTTGCATAGACTGCTTTGTTGCTGCTATTGTTTGTGTTAATCAGACTAACCTACAGGGTCCAAGTTAAACTACGCGGGCGTTCCCTGAACTTGGTACTGTACTTCCCTCTCGGGTTTTGTTCCAGGTTATGATTATACACTCTGTTGTACGTTGCTCTGGATAAGAGCGTCTGTCAAATGCCTGTAATGCTGTCCATCATATTGGGTTTCCTCAGGATAGCACTTAAAAGGAAATGAACACCCATTGCATTAGTAGGTGTCCAAATATTTTATTTGTTTTACAGTGCTTCTCCTCCTAGAGAGCCATTTCATATACATAAAAACCAAAAAGCCTGAAATATAAAATTTCTAATAAATATACTGCACAGCAGTCATTATAATGAAGGGAGATCTGAAGGAAGAGTCAGCAATTCATTCGCCTCTTCCTGTAGAGCTTCAGCCTTTTCAGTCAGCAGCATCTGAAACATACAAACTGGAATTCAGAACCCAGTCACAAGGTACAAAACACTCAGACTTGTTTTCAATCAACATTGTCCTTAACCTTGACTTACAAGTAAATGGTAGCTGGTTTTCGTAAATGTGGTACTGCTGGTTTTCGGTCTTCCCCTCTAATCAGGGACCTACTTACCTGACCTATCTGGGACACCAGGTCAGTGGGATTTCTAAGTAGCATTATTTAAACAAATAATTATCAGCTAAGAAAGAAAACCAGCAGAACTACTAGACCAGAGCACCAGTCCTATAGTCCACATGCCTAACATGTACACTTGTCAGGGGTGTCAATTTTGCCCAAATGAAAATCAGTCGCAGTTTTACAGATGGAAGCTCTACCAACAGGTACAGGAGACCTGCCCAAGACTTACTCACTTTTGCAGACGCCACAATCTGATTGGCCTGTCTTGTGGAGAGGTTCTGCATATTCCGGACAAGCACGTGGGGGTCAGCATTGGCCAAATGGGCCAGAGTTTTGAAACCAGAGTTGTACAGTTGCTTGGCTCTACTCTGTGAAAGAGACGAGATGGCACCCATGAGATTCCAGGGGAACTCTGCCCAAAAACCGTATCACATCACAGTACGTTCTGCACTGCCCTCAGAATAATTTTGGTGGCCTGTGTCTGAACCATCCCCATCTGCAAAGACTGTTTGTAGCGATTGTTCTGTTCGTTGTCACTGTGAGCTGAAGCACAGCTGTGCTGATTGGAAGACTGCATACCTCCAGGACTCCAGCGACCTCCATCAGGGGAATGAGCTCCGGCTGCACGCAGTAGGTGAGACGACGGGTCAACTCCGTTAGGAGCGCCTTGTAAGCCCAGAACTCCTCCAGCTCCTGATTGGAAGAGAGAGAGATGCAGTGACATCACCAATGACACTTATGGATTTTTGACTTTTAAAGGAAGGTGTTTTAGACGTTTTGGAAATTTAAAACCAAAAAAGACAAGTGCATCACCAATGACACGTGAGCATAGCCTACTTCCTGGTTCTGGACAAAGGTAATAAAAAAAAATAGGAATAAGATTGTTGTGGTGTCACCTTATTAGTAGAAAACAGAGAGGAGAGGGCTCAAAACAGACAGAACAAACAGAACAGCAAGGTGATTGGTGGACCCCTTCCCGCTTTAGGGGGTAGGGGATAGAAGGGCACACCTCTGTAAAGTGCAGGACGCAGGAGCTGAATGCAGAGGCAGAGCTAAGAAGGTTCTGAATGAAGCCCCTGGGTAGCTGGAATCTGTCAGCCACACTCCACAGGTCTGTCTCCTTCAGCAGGGAGAACAGAACCATGGCCAGGTAAAGCCTGTTCACTGCCACTGTGTCCACTGCCTGAGAGAGAGAGAGAGAGAGAGAGAGATCAGCTTTGAATATGAGTAAAAGATTCTTAAGACTCTTCTTCCTTGACGTGAAGTACTGATGAAAAAACGTGTTCTTTTTTTCTTTTAAATTTTTTCCTGTTTTCTTTTGCACACATTTGTGCCGGCATTATGTGAGCTGGAATAAATCAGTGTCTTTATGGGTCAGACGGATGCATTTTTTTGCACTGTGCAGTTAGTACAGTCTTCTTTTCTGCTCATCACCATACCGTGATAACAGACATCTGTCAATGCAAAGGGTGGCGTTACAGGCTTTGAAAACATGCAGGCGTTTGTTCTTGCCCGTTCGTTAACTGCGCTCCAAATCTCCTCGTACTTCAGGTTTGATTGTTAGGTTGAGGTTACCCAGTGAGTCTCCATATTGCCTTTATTATTTACCCATTGAAAGCCATGTCAGTAAATTAAGTAGGAACATCAGTGAATAATTTCATGTTGTCAAGAGTCTGAAGCACTGCATTTAGCTGAAACACAGACACCTGCTTCAAATCTACCACAGTAATCCTCAGATGGATAATATTTTTTCTCCTGAGTGAAAACACGATTGTAAAGCAAAGTACTGTGAGTGTTAATACTCTCATAAGCTGAAGTACTTTGTCCTGGGGTGCATTCATTTATGAGAATAACAGCTGTGTAAAGATCGGCGTCGTGTCCACACCTTTTTCACACTTTGACCAGCTGCCTTGCGAGCCACGAAGCTCTCGGGCACGCCTACAGCGGCAGACATCTTCTGCTCTGCGGCAGACAGTACGGAGAACTGGAACAGAAACACGATCATTACATATAATCTTTCTCTTTACCTCACAGACAGGGTGGGGCACAAGTCGTTTGCAGTACAATGAAGTAGGGTGTGGGGAACCACTGCCTCAGAGAAAAACAATGACAACCATGTAAGTCTACTGAAGCGTATGTTTTAAGTGAAAAATGATTCTTCCAGTTATGACTTAAAAGTATGAAGCCATTTGATTCTTGTACTTTATTTTTACAGTGGCATACTTTGAAAGCCTTGGAGTTGGTTGGAAAAGAGAGGTTGTTCTAGGAGTGCTGCTGGCTCACCTGCCTGAAGTAAATCATCCAGTCAGGTTTGCACTGAGAGACCATGTCATACGGTGTTACCAGGTAGACTAGGTGAAGAAAACTGTCCAGCATCAGACACTCCAGGCCTTTTGATAAGTCTTTGTACAACAGGTCACTGTAGGTCAAATCAATCGAGCCTGCAGGTATATAAAACATGCAAATCTGAAATAGCAAGCAACCCAGACAAAAACTCTCTACATTCTTGTACCGAGCTATGTGAACAAAGTAAGCGTTTACTTACTCAGCCTTGCACCAAAACATTGCTAGTCATTAAGTTTGAGTGCATTACACCCTCAAAATAAAAAAAATGAAAAAAAGGTTCTGCACAGTGAGGCCATACAGTGAACCATGAAACACAGAAATGCATGCATCTGCAGAACCCGTTCACTGCTGCAGGACCCACTTCCCATCAGTGAATCACTTCACTGACCACAGGAGATAAAGGAGTAGCCCTCTGTCCAGGTAGGCATGTCACCTTTGTAAGTGGCTCTTCCCAGCTTGGTGATGCTTAGAGCAGTGCCCTTTCCTGGATCAGGAGACGACGCGGAAACCAACCCCTTCTCAATGAGGAAGCGCAGAGAATCCTGGGTAATGTCCGAGAGACTCTTCTCCAGGACGACGTGGGCCTGCTGCACCCCGAGCAGAGTGGCGGACATGAACTGCTCTACTTCGTCCGCCGTCTTCGTTATCTGGAGAGAAGAGGCCAAAAAGCAGACGGACAAAATCAGTCTCCCTAAACCTTAAAAATGAAACCATTTAAAAACAAATTAATCTGTATGGTTCATGTGAGGATTTACATGTGGGTTTATTAAGAATTTAAGAATTGTGAATTGTGAAGTTGGCAGGGCATTGAGGGGTCTGTGATGTAAAGTAAGAAAATACACTTCAGGTAACACCACAACAGCAATAGTCAAGCAATTTTGACAGGCCTGATATATATTCACACAACACTGTGAAACGTGGCCTGCAGTTTGTCTTCAGCCTGTGTGTGCTGCGGGTCTCCTGGCTGTGGACTCACGCTCAGGCCGATGAGTGACAGGATCAGGCTCTGAATGCCTTTGCCGTCGTTGTGCATGAGGTTGCTGTAACATTTCTCCATTGGTGCGGACACCAGCTTTTGTGCCTGAAAACACAGATGATTACGACAGCGCTGCTGAACAGCCATTCCGACCTGTCTCTTTGTGCCATATCCACATATATTATATACATATTATAATCCACATTTCCACAGTTGGGTCCAACCAGGTCGAGTTGAATGCTCAGGTGAGTGCGCACCTAAAGCCTCAGGCTAAAGGTCACTCCAGGCACTGCTGGCCAGGCTGCTTAATGAGCGCCAGGCCTCCGAGGTGCCAGTATCACTGTAAATCCCTCCCACACAATGCCTCCCACTGTTAACATCATGCTACTACTGAAAGGTAGCCACTAACTTCTCCTTTACTGCATCAGACTACCAGTGATGACCTTGGCCTAAACTGGCTGTGGAAATGTGGATATGGGTACATGTATGACAAATATAACAGAATACCACAAATGCAATAAAAATATAATGAATGAAATCTCATGAAAATGGATTGTTTACATTTTGGATTGTTTACATTTTGCAGACACTCTTATCCAGACTAACTTATAAAAGGGCAGGTATATAAAGGTCTAGGTAAAGAGCAGACAGTGGTGTTTTGCACAAGCCACATGGGAGAGATGCAGTGCTTAAACTGGCAAATGGATTAGAAGACGTGGTGTTATCATAGCATCGGCAGGGCCAGCGAGCCCTTCACACACAGAGACCTCATGCTGGTTCTTTACCATGAGCTTGTCCTTCTCCTGTAGAATCAGGATGCTCTCCCCTGATGTGTCGATGCCCGCTCGCCCCGCCCGACCCACCATCTGCTTATACTGGCTCCTCTTCAGGAAGTCTGTGGCCACGTAGGGAGACCGCAGGATCACCCTGACGATGCCACACAGACAGCACTTAGAGCAAAGCCAATCAACCAAGCAAATCAACCCATAAAGAGCCTTTGCACTTTGGCAGCTGCTGGCAGGAGCAAATGTTCAGCAAATAATGAAAAGCCAACTATATTCCTCGGTTAAGATTATTCTGGGGATCCACAAATATCCTGAGATTCTTTATGTGATGAGCCCCAATTAGTCTTTAATAATAAGAATTTTTATTTGTATTTGCATGTAAAAAAAATTTTTGTATGTAAATAATTTATATGTAAATTTGCTTTTTTTTTTTAAATTTTCTTTCTTCAGCAGCAATAGCCTGGAGCAGCAATAGCCAAAATTCTTGGCAATTAATATTAACAAAAATCGTGGATAAAACAGGGACCGGGCTGGGTGGGGAGTGGGTGGGTAGTAGGGGGGGCTGGGGCCCAGGGACCCACCGGCGGGCGGGCAGGTTGATCCCGGCCGCCAGTGTGGAGGTGCAGGTGAGGAGGCAGAGCGTGCCCGCCATGTAGGCCTCCTCCACCAGCCGCCGCTCGTCCCCCGTCAGGCCGCTGTGGTGGTAGGCCAGGCCGTACGGGACGGTCTTCTGTAGGACGGGGCACAGGGACCCGTTCCCACTGGCCCTCAGCTCCCCCAGCAGAGCCGCCTTCTCCCCCTCTCTGTGCTGCACGTACTCCCTGAGCGGGGAGAACAGGAAGAGGAGTCTAAGAGCCTATTTTGTAAGCAAAGTCATAAGCTGGTTATAAAATCACTGTTTGTACAGTACACACGGTTATGCACTCCCTCTACCTTTCCATTGCTCAGTGCAGGTGTTCAACTTGGGGGAAACTGTAAAATGTTCTGTATGTGACTTCAGAAATATACTGAAAAAAACTGATTTGTCACCATTAAATAATATTCAACAATTCCAAACACCCCTGTTTGCTTAATTGATAAGAAGGGGAAGAGCTATATCCCAAAAGACCATATTCATGCCATACGGGTCACACCATTTGTTCTGTGGGGAACATGGAACATACCAAACTCATATTTTGGGTGGAGTTTCTTTTTCAGTTAACGGGAGGAGTTTAAAGCAGAGGGGAAATGTGTATGTCACAACCGTTTAAAGCAATGGGAAGTGTGTGTGGTGAAAGAGCTTCAAGCAGTGGGGAAATCGTGCGGTAAAATTGTAAAAACCATTGGAGAATGTGTGCTAAAAGATGTGAAAGCAGTGGAGAGTGTGTATTGTAAAATGGTTCAAAGCAGTGGGGAGTGTGTAAAGTCAGTAAAGCATCTTTGTGACAGTTCTCTGTAAAAAGTGCTACAGAAATACATAAATTAAAATTAAATTGAAATTGTGGTAAAGCGGTAAGCAGTGGTAAAAAGCAGTCGGGAATGCACACATACTTTTTCAGGTACTTGCAGATCATCAGTGCCACGTTCTCACAGTTCTTCTTGGTGGGACAGAAGACCAAACAGGAGTGTGCCGGGATCACCTCTGTCACCAGGGCGATGATGTGATCCGGGTCCATCTTCTGCATGGTGCTGGAGTACTGCAGGAACACAGCATCACACGAGGAGCATGAGGAGGGTCCAAACTCACAATCACATCTCCTGGACCCACCGGCAGGGCATGGGAGGGGTTCAGGTGGGTCACAGGATACACACGACAAAATAACTTGTATATAAGTTATACATATATGTATATATACACATATATGTATAATCAACATTCACACCTTTCAAAATAAATGTGTGGCTGTAGTTGGCACTAGCATGGTGCAGTCTGGTTATCTAACCATGCAGCCCACCCACACACAGGAACAGTGCATTATCAAGATGAGCCAAGCAGCTGTTTTTGCATAGGGTAAAATGTTTCTGTTCCATATTTGGCATCAGGCAACATTTTAATAAGGGGAGGGTCACTCACCCATTCATCTATTTATTTCTGCATCTGGAACTTGAAATGGGTTCATGAAATAGATTCCCATTACCACTGCAAGCGATAAACGTGGATAGTCTCTAAATGCCTGTTCACCTTGAAGTTTAAAGGTCGCAATAGTCTGAAGCACTGTTCTTCCTTCGGGTCAATCTCATAGATGGAATCCCTCAACTTCACATACTCTTTCAGTTGGACCTGGACATAAGAAAGAAACGATTAAAGCGACAGTGTTAGACCTACCCAACCTACCCAAAAACAAAAGGTTATCAGACATGTGTCTCAGGCCCTCATAAGCACTGGGGAAATCCAGTACCTGCTTAAATTTCTGGCGTCACCAGATTCAGTGCAATAACCCAAGGAGCATCAACTGAATATGAAATTTTAAGTGTGTACCCAAAAAGGTTGCCATCTTACACTGAAAATGGCCTATGGATATGTGCTTTGTGATTAATATTACCAAAACAATTCAAAAAGCAAACCACTTTTATTTTCAGTTCAAGTGAAGTTCAGGATCACAAATGAATCGCCACATTCTCTGTTTTTCTTCTGCTTAATTAACATGTTATTTGCATGTAGACAGTCAGTGAAATTTGTTTAAAATTGTGAAACCTTGGTTGTAGAAAGTAGGAATTCTGAAAACTAAAGGTTTCTGATCTCAAGTGAGAAGAGCCTGTGTGGATGTAGGGCTCCTGTTCAACCCCAGTACACCAAAACTTCATTTAACCAATTCAGCAAACAAATTAATCATTTTCCTCAATCAAACCCATGCGTTTGGAGTGGAGTTACGCGTTTTAATGCAAAAAAAAATTCCATACGGGTCTGAACTCATTGGTGTAATCGTCTGCTTTCAGGAATTCCTTCAGGTCCTCGACATTGCTGAGAGTGGCACTCATTCCAATAATCTGTGTGTCTTCTGTCAAAACAATAATAATAATCAAAAATTTGAATTAAAATTTAACTCATGAATTCCACAAAACACAAAAAAAAAGATCTTAAATGACACAGAAACCACAGAACTCAAGATGAACTGAAATTGTATGAGCCATTCTAAACAGCAACAGAAAACACTGCACAGTGCCGCAGTTGAATGACTTGCAACATCATTTTAACTCCCATGGAGTGAAACTTACTGCTTACGTATAGAACTTTTGCCAGAGCCATTTCCAGGACTGCCCCTCTGCTCCCCTCACCCAGCATATGCAGCTGAAAAAACAGCAATGTCCAACAATCCCTTAAATAAGACCACTGTCCTGTATGCATTTCCTAAGTCTCAGCAAATCTCCAAATAGATAACATCTTAAGCAGTAAGTCAAGCTTTGGCCTGTCATAAAACTGTACAAAATTCACCAGCATGACCACTGACCAGGAAAAATCTGACATCACATATCACTCCAATTTTAACATCTCGACATTGGTTGCCAGCACAGTTTAGAATTGATTTTAAAGTTTACCTGCAAAGCATCACCTGGGCTGGGAACGAAGTATTAGTGTAATGCCTTATGTCTCAGCTCCTAGACTCTGGAACAGCTTTCCTCTAAACACTAGAACTGCAGGGTCAGTGTCATAACCTAAATCTATTGAGGTTCAATTACATAATTTTGTCATCATTGAACCTCATTTTTCTAAGCTTGCTTTCTATTCAAGGTTTAAACGGTTCACTTTTCCTGTTTTTGGTTTTATCGTTTTTGTTTTCAGTGTTAAAGTTGCCCAATTCTGTGTCTTGTAAATTTTTATTTGTTCACCTTCCATCTGATATTGTAGTAGTAGTAGTATCTTAAATACAAGGTCATTATACAAAGGCATCCTCGTAGTTTACTGCTTTTGTTAGTTTTTTCTTGAGTGCAAAGAAAAAGGGGAGGAAACTATGACTTGATTGACCAGGTTCACCCAGAGCCTGTGATTCAGACCCACTGTACAACTGCCAGGCAGGCACAAGACACTGAATACTCAACAGGTCTTATCCAGGAGTGCAAAACAAATATCCTCGTACCCACTGCAACTACACAGATATGGTACCAGAAACCCAGTCTTAGGCAAGCCTGTTCTGCTTCGGCGTTTTTACTGTAATCATGGGTGCGATTTTTTCAGAATCAATCCGGAAATACTGGTTTTCAGGACCTAAATGTCAACCAGAGGCAGAGGACTTGGGTATGCCAAGAGCTCTGACACTCTGATAGCAGGAGAGAATGTTCAGCAGAATGTTCTGGAATACATTTTGTCCTCTGGACTTTTTTTATTTTTTAATTTTTTTTTTACCTCGTCCACCACCAGCAGGCCGATGCTGTCCAGCCGTCCAGTTTCCACCAGGGAGTTGACCAGGCTGTGGCCCTTTTCGATTGTGGCGATGTACAAGGACTTTTTACTCATCCTCTTGACGGGGGGAAACCTGCCCTTGCTGCCGGCGTATTCTTCCACCAGGAAGCCCAGTTCCAGGCCAAAGGCAGCCAGGCCTCGCACCTGCAGAAGGATACGCTTTAATCAGGGCCTTATACCAATGGAAGAATATGCTTTAACCAGGGTTATACCTATGGAAGAATATGCCTTAACCAGGGTTATACCTATGGAAGAATATGCTTTAACCAGGGCCTTATACCTATGAAAGGCTGTCTGTTAACCAGGGCCTCATACTGGGAGAACGATCCACATGAACCAGAGCCTTTTTACAGCACTTTGTTATCCTGCCTTCTCCTGTACCAGGGAGATAAGCTTCTGTTTAAAGTGATAGTTCACTCAAATATTACATTCAGGTATGTGTCCACTTACCCAGAGTGCTATATCGATCCGTATAGTTTTGCTGATATTTGACAAGTTTTCTAGATATCCGCTGCAGCTCAACCTGATACAATGGACCTTAATAGGCCTGTAGCTATTGTAGCCTCAAAGCACCAAAAATTAACATCTGAAAAACTCAACAATGTCGCTTTCCAAATATTACCTCATGGTTACTCACAAACATCCACAGAGCTTAAGTTATGCACGGTTTCATTGAGAACTACTTTCCACAAACTATACCGACTGTTAATCTCCACGCGAAGTCTCAACCAAAGCACTGCAGTTTTCTGGGGCGCAGCGTCAACGCTGTTAAAACTGCAGCAGATATGTAGAAAACTATCTGGATGGACAGCACTCTGGGTAAGCGGAAACACACCTTAATCTCATTTTTGTGTGAACTGCCCCTTTAACTGCACTGTGTTATCCTACCTTCTCCTGCACCAGGGAGATGTATGGAAGGATCAGGAGCGCGTTTTTATGCCTGCACAGCAGCTCTCTGAGAATCAGGATTTCCGCCACCAGGGTCTTCCCCCCACTTGTGGGCAGGGAGTAGATCAGGTTCCTCCTCTGCTGCACCGAGTCCAGCGTCAGGCACGTCTTCTGCCACTCTGGAAGAAAGGGCGTAAGCTAGCCTCACATGCCAGGCCTACAAGGCCTCTGCTGCACACCTGGTGAAAGCACTGCAGTAAGCAAGTGAAGCAATAATATAAACTTTCCAATTAGTGTAAGACACTACATACATATTGCAACATTTGAGCACAGTGAAAGTTCACAGATTGGTAAATGAGATCCTGGACAGAGTAGAATTCATACCATTCACATATTTAAATTTCAGACTTTTACTTTGCTAACACTTTTACACTTTGATTTAAAAAAGCCCACACCAAAATAGATAATTTTGTTCCAGTTTTCCTAAGATGTGCAATTAAAGTACCAGATGGTGCTGTAATTAATGATATTGTACCAGTGTAACATAATTAAAGATATTGTACAGGGTGTGGTACACTTAAAGATACTGTACCAAGGTGTTGTGTAAAGATATAGTACCAGACTGTGGTGTAATTCAAGACAATGTGCCACAGTGTGGTGGACAACTGTTTACCATACAGGTCCTGGATTCCTCGCAGCCTTGAAATGAGGTCCTTTACTTTGGTAGGGAGGCCAAAGAAGGGACCAAGATCAGTCTCACTGGATATGAACTCCATGGCATGTGTGGCAACACTGATCTCCTTGGTAACCACAGCCTCTTTCTGAACCGTGGTCCTGGACACGAGGGCTGAGGATGTGGTTGCATTCCCAGCCATGGCTCTCTTCAGCTGCTCCGTCATGCTCCTCCTTGGCTTCTTCCTCTCCGGGGTGACGCATCTCTCTCTGATTTTCACTTCAGGTGTGGAGGCAGCACACCTCTGGTCCAGTCCAGCTTTTTTCACAACCTCCTGCTGAAATGCAAGCTGGGAGCTTGGAAGTTCTGCAAATGACTGGTCCCTTAAACTCGAGACAAAGGTAGAATCTCTTAGATCTTCATTACATTGCTCTTTTGCTGTCTTTAGTGCAGTGAAGTCTGCCTCAGGGTGCTCAAGTTGCTGTTTGACATCTGTGTGCTCTTCAAAAGAAGGGTCTCTCTCACTCCTACAGTCTGAGCAGGGCCCCTCCAGGTTCAGCTCCATGTCATCCATCTTAGCCAGGAAGGAGGTATCACCAGCAATGCTGTCATAGTCGCCGAATAAATCTTCATTGTCACTACAGTACTGAAGGGGGCGACAAAGAGCATGAAACATCAGCAAGTCATCGTGTCATCATGCTGTAAGTATGTTTTATGTCAAATACAAAATATGTCAGGGATTGAATTGATGACTGGCAAGAGATTCAATTCACCTGGCATCCCAGGTCTAAATCAATCCCTGACTGGGGGGAAAGAATTACCCATGGTTCTCCTGCCCTTGAGGGTCAGATTTGAATATCCAAGGCCAACATAATGTCAATTGATATGTCAAAGAACTGCCTCACAAGCCCAGTCATTTTTGTTCCAGCCATTTTTGTTCACAGCCAAACTCTTGATCAGTTAAGTTTGTTGAAATTGTAAATGTGCATTAAAGTTCTAGAGTCTTCCCTTAAACTTATCAAAATAATGCAGGTTGGCTTGTCTCCATTTGTCCCATAACATTTCGCCGAAACGCTTTAGTGTCAGTGAGCAAGTGTCCACACTTCCTTTAATTAGCCTAGAACTTTGCTAATTTCACCTTTTACTTAATTTATTAAAAAAGCATTTACCATGCAGTAACAGAGAACAGAATTAGAGAAGCATTAGTTTATCTGACGTAAGCTAAAGGTCCTGGGATGTATAAATATGGGATATTTATTCTTCACGTCATGTAATACCGCATTCGTCCATAACGTGGCTTAAAAATGAAATCGTTCCTCAACAGATACTATGTGTTTAGTCAAGAACAGTTAACTATTCAATATCTTTAATTGTGGTTTGACCACCAATATGCACATGGTGCCCACGGCCGAGTTTGAGAGCCGTTTTAGACTGATGGGATATTGTGAATTGGATTTGAAAACAGCTTACCTCAGTGAACTTAAGTCCAGTTGTAGCTATAGGTCTGTCTTTCGCCTCTGTACCATCCTGGCGATGCAGACCAGCGCATTGCTCCTCATTTGAGGTTGCCCTCTTCATAGCTGGAGTGAGAGGATTTCTCGGGGAATCCCTTGATCTTTTACGTGAAGAAACGCGTTTTATTTTGATTTCGCGATGCACAGCAATGTCATTCATTCTTCTATCCAAGATGTGTTTATGATATTATAACGTTATGATATCACCATCTTCCTGGTTTTTTAACTATATCGTGCACAATTAAAAATGTATCATATATCCACACACAGTTCCATTACGTGCTTCGACTGTTGACTTTGGTAGCTGAATAATAAAAAACATTACGCTAACTATTGTACAGCATTTTCCACATTACAAAATCTACTGGATGGTCCATTAGACTGAAAGTCAATTTCGTTTTTAAATTTCCCCTGCAACCAAGCCATAAAGCGACCATAGCATCACATTCACGCTCATACTAACGTTAGCCCCCTTGCTAGAAAGCTAAATTAAAACGCTATTCGTGCGCGTTTTAATACAAAATTCCATTTGTAAACAAAACAATAACTTCCACGTTTATCCCGGAAAAAACTACTCATCTAATACTGTTAGCGGTTGGTGTGCAGCAAAGTTATTTAAACCTAAGGATCCAATCAGGAACGAGGTCATACTGTCACTTTAAATGCCGTACGGGCGGAAAAAGTATGTTAACAAGCATTCATGCCTTCAGACTAATTTTAGTTGACATAAATTAATAGTAAAATACAACAATATAGTGCTACTATTAATTTAATAACAGTAATCTTTAATCGGTCCTAACTTTACGTTTGTTTGTACATCTAGGAACGTTATTTTATAACTTCAGTTCCACAACGGGACAATAATCGGGGACGTACGCAATGACAGAGGCGGCCAGTTCTCTTATAGCTACATGGGAATTACGTGAAATTAGTAAGGTGTATCTGGAACAATAACGCGGTTATAAGATGTTCGTTGTTAGAGGTTGTCGGTTTGCTCACCATGTTCTTTCGCAGCATACGGCAAAACATTCAACTACCGTAACAGGTACCCCTCAATGTTTTAATTAATGCAGAGGTTGCACGCTAGCTGACTCGTCGTTTGTTTCTCGACCGCAACCTAGTGTTAGCTAACTACCACAGTCTCAGTCAGATGCAACTTCTCTGCTAATTTTGAAGTTGTATTTCGGGTTGTATCTCATTTTTTTTTCTCTCATTTAGGGCATTTTGTCCGAAGCCTTTCCAGTACTGCGCCTGAGATCCGGAAAAGTGAAGCAGATATGGTAAGATATTCAAAGGCAACCTACATCATGGCTGGGAGGTGGTGTCCATGGTGATTTAATTACTTTCACAGGATCATGCAGTATGGTTTTAATGATTTCGTGAACAGAACATATAAAATGGTGCCAACGTAATTCATGTCGTGAGATCTCAGCGTATTCATCAGGATGTTAACAGTGCTGAGCACTGAAACCAGGGAAATCCTTCACGTTCAAAGTGAGGTCATGTATTGCTGTCACTGTCCTTGGTTAGAGGTTAGGCTGCAAGATTTCCTGAAAGTGCGCAACTTTTCTACTTCCCTACACAGCCCATTAAGATGGAAAATCCTTTCAAGGAACCAGAGAAGGGTTGCATCCTCTGCAATATCACGGTGGATTACAAAAATGTGCAGGTCGGCTTCAATTTAATTACAGATGTTTTGCCTTTTAATACAGACTTGTACGTTTTAATGCTCAGTTTTGTGTTACCATTTTAATATGATCTTTTATTCACATGCCCTTTCCGTTTCAAATCCTTTCTGAAAGCTGATCACCTTTTTTCTACAGCTTCTGTCTCAGTTCGTATCACCACACACAGGTCGCATTTATGGCCGCCACATAACCGGTAGGACTTTTTTGTGTTGTGTATTTTATTTTACTGTGAGATGAGATTGTTTTAATGAACAGAGGACATGGCTTTTCCCCATTCAGGGCTATGTGGTCGGAAACAGAAAGAAATTTCAAAGGCCATAAAGAAAGCTCAGCACATGGGTAAGTTGGTTTTGGTTGTCCTGTAGAAGTGGACACTGTCTTCTTCCTCTTACTAAAGGACAAGCCATAAAAGATGCTTAGGCATTGTACTGTTATTTTTCATATATTCATTTTACAATACTTTGGCTAAATGCCTGCAAAATATGTATGGGTTGTTAAAACCCTCACAAAACAATTTTCCAAAACCAAACTGCCACTGTTTGTAGATGGTTGTAATTAATTTAAGCCATATCAATATGGTGCCAGTTAGTCATATGATATGTGCAATTTAAAATGAGTCTGTGCAAGCTAGACTGGAGCAACCCTGTTCAGACAAGCACCTTATGATTTTGCACCTCTACCTTTCACTGAAATTATGTGATTCATTTGGAGAATATAGTTTATAGCCAATATAGTTAATAGCCTTGCACATCAATGTATGCACATCATTTTTTATTAATTAACTTTATTAAGGTTTATAGCAGAGAGGCACACGATTATTATACAATACTAATATTTATCTCTTGGGAACCAAAGACCTAGAACCATTGTCCAACAACCACATCAAATGGCACCTTACTTTTTACCAGTTTTATTTTGTCCATAGTGCTTTCACCTGTACATGCTCTATAGATAAAGGTTGGATGGACAACATCTTTGTTTTCATATACAGCCTTAGTTCCAAGGTTTCTTTCCTCTCATCTCAAGGACCCAATGCCTGCAATATTGAATTTGCTGCCATTAAGCAAAACTTAGCATGTTGCTGTAATGCTTGCTATAAATAATCAATTAACTTAACATCAGACACAACAGGTGACACAACATGGCTACCACAAGCCAGTCATTATACAGCATTTGAATGTAATGTGCAGAGAAGAAAATGTGGCCACTCCAAACAAGTGAATGAGCCAATTTGGGAAGTTATTTCAGACTTTTTTCTCGCAAACTACTGCAATGATGTGCCTCTACCATGTATGGATCACTGGACAGCTTTAAGTTTGATAGTTTTTTTATTTTTTTCAAAAATTTATTGAAGATAATTTCTGAACAAAAGAGAAAAGCATTCAAAAATATCTGCAACTGAAACAGCCAGTAAAAAGAACACAAACAGTAACACAAGGTGCGTTGTGGGATAATCATTCATGAATGAATACCTGAACATTTTTTCTTGGCAGGTTTTATGTCGGTGACATTGAAAGACCCCACCTTCCTGCGAGACCCCAACATCTGCAATATCAAACATCCGGAGTAGCCTCCTCAGCTAGTCAAATGCCATCTGTGATACTGCAATAACTGCATTCAATTGTACAAAATGTTTTATGAAAGGATTTGCTTACTGTATGACTCCAGTCATTTAAAATAATTTAATTGGCTTTGTTAAAGTTAATAAACATTTATCATGCATTATGGTGTCTGAGAACACATTATGGAAGGTCAGATGTTTGAAAGACTAATTTAATTTATATAATCATGTCATCTTATATCTTATACAGTACAGCTTTTTTCTTTAACTGAAAGGGAAAGCCTAATTTAAACAATTTTTTTTTCTGAAATGCAATTTTCCCCATTTCTTACAATTTGAAATGCCCAATCATATTCCTCTGCACCCATTTCTAGAATTTCCACAGTCGGTTCAGGAGAGTGCAGACAGCCATAAATGTCCGCAAACCAGCTAAGCAAAGACCTTTGATTATATGAAATTAAAGCGATGTAAACCTTACTGATGCTGAGAATAAACAAGGCCAAACTTAAGTGTCAAAATATACAACTCAAAGGTGCTGCTCTGTTTTAGGGTGTTATGTCAACTTCTCTTAAATATTTGTTAGTTCATGAGCTACAGCTGCAGGCTTCACATGTATCCTTGATGGGTACAGTTCTAGTGTGACTGAAATCTTTTCATTTGAAGCTGACTGGACTAATGCAGACCCGTTTTCCTGGCTGTCTGCTCCAGTTTAGAGTACTGTAACCAATGAGGACATTGCTTCTGCTGCCTTTTTTAAAGGCTGCTTTCATTTAAAACCATCCTTGATTATCATGCACACAACTTGAAATTAAAAAGGTAGTCTAGTCAGCATCTTGTTTTAGAACGTTAATTGCATGTCTGTAAATCTGTTTAAGCTTTTGCCGAAAAGGTGAGGAAACCTGAAGGCATAATGGCATTGGGTGTCATCAGAACACTGGGGAGTTGGACACTTGGCGGTTCTCGTGCTGAGAGGCCAGCAGCTCATCCTCGGTCTCTGACCCGCTGACTGTCAGTGGCCCTTCGCTGTCCGTATCGGCCACGCCCCTCCTCTTCCTCTTTGTTGGCTGGGACGTGTCTGTGAGGCGGCGTTTGCCCCAGGTCCGCGCCTTCCTGCCTGTCCACTTCCTAGCGTGGGCGTCCCAGTGGGTCAGGATCAGGGGCAGAGACGCGGAGATGTCGAACCCGTGATCGGCGCCGCAGCAGAACTCCGCCGCCGGGGCACCCCTGAAGGTGAGCGCCTGGGTCCGCATCAGAGGGGATTCTGGGAAAAGAGTCCTCATGGCCTCGCACAGCATCACATTCTCCTGCAGCGGGTTTGAGGCTGGATGCTGATCTTCTGGAAAGATACACAATGTCTGGTGGGTTATACTTCAACAGTTCATTACCAGCCAGGTGTCCAGCACTGTACTTTAGTACCGACAGACCTGCAGCTACAGTCACTCTCTCGTGCAACTGCAAGAACAAGGCTTCTTGAAACAACAACAAAAAAAAAATGGTGGGACTGATTTTTACCAATTTGAATAAATAATTGCATTTTACCATGTTAAAAACTTTTGACTGGTTCAAAAGTCAATGAAATGAGAGCTCAGTGTAGCACCATCCCATCTCTTCTGTGTGCACCAAGTGAAAGGAGAAACGGCAACTTTTGACAACTGCCAAAACTGCTTAGTAACCCTCCTCAAACCTTTTTTTAAAATGCAATATGAGGTGGCTACAATTCCCCCGTGTCTTACTTTCAGAAGCGTGCTTCCACTTCTTCTCAGTGACCGCTTTCCTGAGAGCAGAGATATCTGCCAGCAGCTTCTCGACGGAGCGCTCACTCTTCTCCACCTCCGCACAGGCGGCCTGTTATGAAAGCAAACACAGGGATGAAATCCCTCCCGATTTCACACTCCCACCTGATTCCTGACTCCTGCTCACCTGAAGCTCAGCCTGCAGGGTGTCGTTCATGTTGTTCACCTCGTTGACCTCGCTCAGGGACCCATCTAAGCAGAAGAACTTGGACCTGCACAGGCCGAGAGGGAGACCCACAGAGTACTTAAGGATTACCAGGGATGTGATTTTTCCTTGTTAATGATGAAACGCCTCTTTTTCAGACCTTGAATGTCTCAACAAGAGGCACTTTCGAGAAAATGTTCAGCCATAAGGTGCATAAGGACCATAATTTTCAGCCATAAGGACTTGTGGCCCTAGAGACATAAACGTAATACATGCTTATTATTAAATTAAATTAAATGACACCCCAAGAACAGGTCAGAGAACAGCACCTGTGTTTCTTCACTGCCTGGCTGTAGCTCAAGGAGGAACAGGGTACAGACGAGTGCCAGTAGTCCTGCTGCTCCAGCATCCCCAGGTTACTGACCAGGACAGGGAGATTATGATACTGGCTGTGAAGAAGAAAATAACACTGGGGCGACATAGCTCAGGAGGTAAGACCGATTGTCTGGCAGTCGGAGGGTTGCCGGTTCAAACCCCACCCTGGGCATGTCGAAGTGTCCTTGAGCAAGACACCTAACCCCTAACTGCTCTGGCGAATGAGAGGCATCAATTGTAAAGCGCTTTGGATAAAAGCGCTATATAAATGCAGTCCATTTACCATGAAATGGTAAGAAACTGAAACATTCACTTTTTTCAGGG
Source organism: Anguilla rostrata (assembly GCF_018555375.3). Taxonomy (NCBI): domain Eukaryota; kingdom Metazoa; phylum Chordata; class Actinopteri; order Anguilliformes; family Anguillidae; genus Anguilla; species Anguilla rostrata. Next base: position 35,613,612 of record NC_057946.1, on the reverse strand, counting down.
TTGAAAGTGGAGGGGTTGTGTGGTTCTGTGTTTCAGCGCTCACTGGCACCAAATATGAGATTATTGATAAGTGACTGTAAAAGACTTGATGAACTTTATATGTTTACTTTTCAAGCAGCCGTGTGTGGTTGCAGATCACCTTTACTATGGCTGAGAGGGTGACTGTATATGGTGCGGCACAATCTCTTAAATGCATCATTTGCTGCTTCTGGTGACGCCAAACTGGAACCAACATATCTCAAAGATTGTTTACCATTTAGAATGAATGGAACATTGACGAAAAATGATTTGCCTCGAGCACAGTCCTAGTTTAGTGCTGACCTTCCATGTGACCTGTACACAGAGTACTCCAGGCGGTGTGTGGAGCCAGAAGGTGTGGCCTCAGTTGGCGTCAGAAGCAGGAAGACCAGCTCGTGATTGGACAGCGCTCTCTTCAAGTTCTGATGGACCAACTGCTCCCTAAAGGTCATTCGCTGTTCTGTATTCCTCCGCTGTCTGTACCAACCAATCACTCTCTCCTAGGGAATAAACAATTTAAAATTTGCTGAACAACACATTCCAACTCTTCTTAAACAAAGTATCCTACACTCACCCCTTCAGATGTGCACGTCTGCATAAGCAAAACTGCCATTCATTATGCAAAAGTAATAAAATACACTGGGGGAAAAAAATGAAACAAAGTTTTGGTCCCATGTTTCATAAAAGATCCCATGTGCACAATACCGTTATTGGTCTTGAATTTTGTGCACAAATTTGTTTACATCCCTGTTAATAAGCATTTCGCCTTTGCCAGCATAATCTTCTCACCAGGCAGAAGTGGCATACGCAGATGCTGATTAAAAGGGCGTGGCCGTTATTGTGGTGGAGGCAATAAAAGGAGGGCCACTCTAGAAATCTGCGGCTTTGTCACACGCTGCGACGCAACAGATGTCCCAAATCTTGAGGGAGTGTGCAGTTGGCACATTGGTTGTCCACCAAGGCTGTTGCCAGAGAAGTGAATGTTTGTTTCTCTACTGTAATCTGCCTCCAATGTCCTTTTAGGGAATTTGCACTGCTGGACACATGTAACCCTGTCAGCCCAGGATTGCCACATCCTGCTCCTCCACCTTCGGGGTCATCTGAGAACAGCAACCCTTGAGTGAGTGAACAGTTACCAGATGTCCGTTAATAAGGTAGGGGTCACGCACAAGCTCTTACCTCCTTACAAGAGGACAAAATACGCTGAATGTCATCCTGGTTCACCTCTCCAGTGTTATTATAAAAACTAATGAGGGAAAAGGCAAAACGGAAAAGAAAAAAAACAGGTCAGCACCAGAAATTAGACAGTTTGTGGGTCCTGCTTTGAGTCCCATCTCTACATCTTTCTGCCAATAATGCATTGCATGATGCTGACAGAAATTACAGTGGCAACCGCTCTACTGACCTCCTGAGTCTGTGACAGGAAATGTGTTTTTCGATGTCTGGAACGGGAGGGAGAACAACATTGTTACATATTACGCATACAGATCATTCAGGCCAGTTCTAACACATCGCACAAGTTGATAGTGTCCACTGGTAATACACAAGATGCTGGTAATACTCACTTATTAAGTGTTCAAATTGAATATTATCTATCTGGGAGTCTGTGATATTGCTCCGTTCTTCAGCTTTGCACTCCCCAAGAATGAACCCTTCCTGTAACCAGAAGCATACAACTGAGTCCAACTGAAAATAAATTCTGATAAATCCTTAATAAAATATATTTTTAACAGAGTAGCTACTGACAAAAGGCTGATAGCTGCATGTATGGCATAGGGGGTACTCTGACGATTTACCCCAAATTTCTTGCTGAAATGAAATCTTATCAGTTGTAGACTGTAAAATGGGGCTGCACCTCGACAGTATATAGTTCTAATAAATTTCAATTAAAAAAGTAATTTTAATAAATTTGAGTGATATCAGCAATTTCTCAACAAACGTGTATAACTTCAAACAATCGTCAATACATTTAAGTAATTCAACTAAACTCAAATTCGTGTGAATCACAAAACATGTCAGTAGTTAAGCGATTGTAAACACTGATATCACTAGCCAGTTTTTTTTATTTTTTATGTCGTTTCATTTTGGAAGTATAACGTTAATTGGCTGATGTGTTTATTACCTGGGTGCCCAACTAATTAAGCGTCTCTTCGCTATTTCTTCCTCTGGCCTGGACTAGGCTGTCATTTCTCTAGCTTGCTTAGCTACATTGCACTGCGTAGGCTATTGCTCCAAAATAGTTCCCCTAACTAGCTATCGATAACTAGCTAACGAACGCTATACCTTGTAAAGCGTTCTAGACAGAATTCCTTGTCCAGTACATCAGTTAGCAAAGTTAGCATGCTATGTTTTTAGCTAATGCTACATAGTTTTCGCTGCTATCACAGTTCACCAGGCAATGTCATAAACGACAATGAGACGATTAGCCATTGAGCCAGCTAGGCAGTTTTAATTCCAGATAGCCAGCAAATAATGTAAGCATCAAACAAGCGGCGTCCACTGATCACAGCATCACACTTAGCCATTGTAGCTCATCTTCGTAATACTTACTACATCAGAGTCATTGTTGAAGTGCTGAAACATCAATGACCCGAGAACAAATCCTGAGATACAAACACTCGTATTGAGCTCCGCCATGCTGCCTCATAGGTATTGAAATCTAACCGCGAAAGACCGTTGATTGGTCTATCGTACTTTGTGACTTGCGAGGCGGAACCGGGCGGGACCGATTACTGCAATCTTTCGTTGAGCGAAACAAGTTGGTTGCTAAATTAAACGATTTAGGAATGATAAGATAAATGAGTTCCGGGAACACTGGTGCCGAGTAAATATCATCCATGAAAGAAGACCGTATTTGGTATTTTGATAATGCAAACATTATTATTTGAGGTATGATGGTTCATTAAATGCCTTTTTATCGCTGATATTTGATTACACATTTGTCATTCTTTGCATTCAGTCTGGACATTGCAGAGAGTGTTAACTTAAGTAGCTACAAACAAGGTAAAGATTTTTCTTTCCAAGCGTCAGAAAGGTTAGCATGTCCATGTTGTCGTTGTGAAGGTGTACGCCAGGGGGCGCGAAGTACATCATTAGAAGATGCTCAGGGACCCTGGACCTGACAGCAAACTCCTGAAAAGAATGGAAATTCATTATGAAAACCGACAGCCACATGTAGCCAAAAAGTTAAATAATTGTTATTTATTACACACATGACTACAGGTAATATTCACCCAGTAAATCAACAAATGAAATAACCATGACTGTTCGCCAGCTTGCACTGTGACAATATACAGAAAATTCCTGTGTAACATGATTCCCACTCTCTCAGAATGTGGATTTAAGGAAGATTTTTAATTGCACTACTACTGAGTGTTTGACATGGAAGTTTGTAGTATACTGTTAAATAAACCAACAGAAAACATTCTTTCCCATCACAATCTAAAGTACTTTGTCATTATGAGAAATCCCAAAGAAGGAACCTGTAAGAAGAAAATCAAAGTTCACAAGTCTCACAGAAACAGTGCAAGTAGATTTAGATTAAAATAACATAAATTTGATGCACTGCTCTGAAAGACAAATGGCAATTATTCAATTTATGTATCCAATATAGGACATCCATTGTCTTGTTGGGTGTTTCCTACAACAATTGGCAGTAACATGTCCACTAGCTTTTATGAATATTGGTCCAGGGAGGTTTTAAAAAAAGTGCTGTCTTTGTATATTAAAGCTAAAAGAAGTACAGAATCAGCAAATATCTGTGACAGAGACATTAAAGGGAGTTCACTTTAATTGAACTCTTTCAGTGGTCACGAGGAAGGTAAGAAGTGCTGGGCGTCCTTGATTTCTGTTCACTTAAATGGTCAAAGAAAGGGGTTGCTGGGTGGTTCATTTGGTTAAGGCACCACACTGTGGTGCAAGGATGAGCCCCATAGGCCAATCAGGTGTCTGTTAACAGAATGACAAAGCTGCATATGAAAGATCTTCCTCCAACACAATTCTCTGTGATCTTGGCTGTGGGCTGCGGTGTGAGAAGAAGCACGCTGGGTGAGGATTGGATATGTTCAGCCCCAGGTTGGGCACCACAATTAAAAAAAAAAAAAAAAAAAAGTCTAGGAACTATTTACATATTTTATCCATAATAATGTTCACAATGTTAAAAGTAGGGACCTTTTTACACTGGATGAACCATCATATAGTCTGAGTGTCTTGCAGCATTAGGCAACTAAAAGAAGGACTGTATGTTTCATTGCATCCAGTTTCTGTCTCCAGGTGTTGTTGCTTAGTGATGAAAAAGAAAGAAAAGTACTGAAAAACTAGTCTTGATTTAAACTACCACAAAAGTGCATTCTCATGCAATCGCCATGGCAGCCATTGTGTAGCCATTGAGTTGGCTGGTGATCAGAACCTCGTTAAGCCGGGCCACTGCCCATTGGCAGGTAATTGTGGTGGCTTATTATACACTGTTTTCTCAGGGATACGTTTGGAATTGTGGCAACTCTCAGCCTGTAAGGAGCTCTCAGTCAGCTGTGCTTTCTGAGAGTGTACTTTGAGTCTCAAGTTCCTGATAAAACTGTCTCCCATAAATCAAAAGCTGTTTGTCTTTGGCTGTTTCAGCTTGTAAAATAAATGAACCCTTTCAATACTTATGAAATAATATTCAATTTTTGAAATGTTTTCAGAACAAACACACCTCGGTTCATTTTGCTCTGTGGTGGACTATGCAATGGTGGTGTTACTGCAAAATTATTACAGGCTGGTATAATGGTGGAGTGACTGAGATAATTATGGACCTGTATAATGGCAGTGTGTCTGAGAAATCGGTAGTGATGTGTGTAATGTCAGTGATTTGACACCCCTGCTCTAGAGAGGGAACCTGTGGCAGACAACATGCAAATGATGAAGGCTGGGGCTGTTTCTCAGATCCACAATTTCTGGGTTAAGTATGTCTAGCACAAGGTCAGCTACAAATATTCTGCAATTAAAAATATGTACTGCATGTATCAGCAGTATATATAAGTGGAAAGGTGTCACAAATTAGACAAAAATAGTATGCATATCATAAGGACACCCGTGCTTATGTAAACTTGAATATAAACAGAGCAAGCAAAACCCCAAGCAGACTTCTGATTGTTCAGCCCCATTGTGTTTGTCTTTTCAGAGAGATGAAAATCACTCTTGAAGCGCACAGTGGTATAAGGTAGTGTTGAATTATTTTTCACCGGGCAGATCGCGCTCTTTAATAACTTATAAGTCATTGCTATGTGTTTAAATGGCCCTGTTGGATGTTAGGCTACTCTACTTTCAGCTGTTTGACTTGATCCAAATCATATTTAAACTTTTTAGAATTACACTCATTCTTTGATTTATCAGACACTTTTTGAAACGAGGACAAGGTTTCTTTTAAAACAATATTTACTATAAATACTGTGAAATTGATATATGGTTTGATTCATGTCTTTTCCCGTTTTGCCCTCATTGTCATAATAAAAGCGTAACACTAGGGGGCAGTCTTGGCCAAAGAAACGTTGCCAAGAAAACGAAAGAAAAAGTACATTCACCTAAATGCATCGAAGTGCCTTCACATTAATTTATACTCTAAAAATGCAAATACATGAAATAAACGGATATGTTACAGTTTAGTCTAGAGATTAAAAAGCGAGTTCAACATGACCAAAATAGTGAAAGAAAATGCTGGTAGTGATGGTTTTTTCCTAGTGTCACAGCAAGAGACAAATCAGAAAAAAGAGTAATTGGCACGATTGAGAAATGTTCATAACTAATGAGTTTCAAAAATCTGAAACATTTATCACATATAAAAGATCACCAGACAACACAACTTAAATGCATTCATAAATTAAATTTCATGTAAATAACAGTTTCAAAAAATATAAAATGTTCATCAAAATATTTTTTAAAAGGACATCAGATTAAAAAATGTAATAAATTATAAAAGCATAATGCGTTCATAATTTCACAGTGTATTATGTAGACTGTTCATTAAGTCAAACATAAAAAACAAAAACAAACAAAAAAAAATCTTCCAAATGACTAGACCTCTTTTATTAAATGTTGTGTAAAATCAGTGTCAGACATTCCAAAGAAGTTGCAAAAGTGTTTTTGTATAAATACTCTGGCTGTATGAGCCGTCACGACCTTCATGCACCACGTAGCCTGCTTTTTGCTTTCAAGCAAATGTGCTCTTTAAAATCTTAAAACATTTAAAGATTACATCAGATTATTATAATCAAATCAAAACCACAACTCTGTCTTGTTTGGCTTTAGTCTCCTATCCCTGTTGAAAAAAAAATTCTGGTTCCCTAATGTTTGGGAGGAGCTAAAAGGATCATTGACTGCTTGATTGGAATATGACTAGCTCATCATGCTAATAGCTTGATTGCAAAACTGGAGATCATTTCCTCATCAGGGCAAACCTTGAAACTCCTAGATGGGAGAAAAAGTCATCCTGCCAGCACCGAGATGGAGTGGGTTCCGTGATCCTAAATAAAAAAAGCTCGAAAAGATGAGAGCGGGTAATGTGTGTTTACTGTGACGGTAGTTTAATAAAGAAAGCAGCGAGTGTGAAATAGCGCTGAGTTATTCTCCGGCACAGAGAGCTAGAGCCAGCTTACATTTCACAGCCTCTCTGCCTCTCGGATCGAGACCATCTCCCGGTCCGTATAAGCACCCGGGTTTAATAACAATTCCGCAACTTAAATTGCTTGAACAGAAATGTTTGTTCTCCCCTAACAGGATTGTGAATTATTAATCGGATCTGAAGCCGATTTTATAACCCGATTGTTGAGGTGGGATTCTCCACGAGCAACGCTCCAGCACTCCATTTACTGTGATGTATGTGTCTGCACATCTTTATATCCAATTTAATGTGATTCGGATAGATTTCAAAGACACATCATGAAAAGCTAGGCAGTGACCTCGCTGCATTTCAGAAGGCAGTCTTCAAGCGACTGTCCGCCACGTCCCAGCATTTCTGATTAGATTTTCTCGGTTTCTGTTTTTATCCCCGATGTGATCTATACAAATGAAATGCAGGTATACTCAGTAAATATGAATAAACGGCCAAATTCGATTATTTTGCTGGAGAATGTAGTTCAAGTACGACATCATTTTAAATCACTGTTTTCCTGGAACTATAGAGCGCTCGCCTAACCACAAGGGCATAAATGACCCGTCATTTGTTAGAGCGCAATGTTTTGGAAAAGGTCGTTTTCCAGACCCTGCCCTGATTTAAATGGAACACTTATTCTAATATAAGGGCACTTCTGGCAAAATACCATTCACAAAAAATCAGTAAATAAAAATGTGAAGTATCTGAGAAGAGTGGGCTACACCGGATAGGAACACATGCTTGTCTCTCATGCCCAAATGTGAATTATAACTAACATATTTATGATAGTCTGTAGTAGCTTAGTCTTAAATTAGGCCTCATCTAAAGAATATTACGTGTCCCCACGTAGCCTATGGCACAAATACAATCAGTTAGTCGTCTGTTAAATCCTACTGCTGACACCACTGTCTTATGTTGGGTCAGCTGTCAGAAATGACTTTGCTCCTGACTAATCTTTCAAGTTGGGCAATAAGTGTCCCATCACATTAATATTTATTCATAAAAAAAACTTTTACCCATATTTTTCATTCTTCTTTTGAAATTTAATTGTGAGTCATTTAGTAGCATATGATTTTATAAGATGGTAAGTGTTTTCACACAATTATTAACACGCGGTAACCTTTAATCCTCAAGGCTAACACACAACGGAGTACTGAGGTGTCACTGTGGTGCTGCCTGGATCGTGTGCCTTGGTGTTCACCGTGCACTTCCGGTATGTCACTGTAGCCTGACGTCTGAAGGATATGCTGCCATTCAGAGAAGGAGCCCACTGGAAGAGCGGAGAATGCTGTCTGTCTCTGCTCTGCATAATCTGCGCTTTCTTTCGCTTCTAATTCTCTCACTCCCTGGTTTTCAGAGCGAGGAGGCAAATCCTCGGTTAAGTGTCAATAGAGTCTTTTGAAAAGTGTAGGAAAGATAAGATCCAGGGCGGGGAAAAAAAATGAATGTAGCAACTCAATCGAATCTTGAGTCCAAATCGCCCGGGTGTCTCAAGGATTTACATGTTGCATATCTAATCCATAGGTTTATGGCTTCGACAAGAAGTGCAAAAGTAGCAAAGAGGAAGCTGGTAGGGTTTTCTTGAGGATCAAATTCAATTAAACCGATAAATTGCACAAAGCTGGTTTCATCTGTATTAAAGGTACCCATCAACAATTCACATTGACTGAGTTAAACACAAAATGAGAACAAAAAATGATCAGCGTTCTGTGTGTAGTATACAGACTTGCTCATGAACACGCACACCTCAATGGCCTGGATTTCATCAGCATTTATCCTTAACTTTGACTTACAAATTGCTGCGTTTAAGTGTTTATTTTTTCTTCATGAAGCACAGTTTGGCAAGTTCAGAGATCACGCGTTGTGGTGCTGTGTTCGTGAAAGAACAAACACGTGCATTTATTTGTAAGCCAAAGTCAAGGACAAACGTTGAATCGAATCCAGGCGTTTGTTTACGGCAGTCAAAAGGTTGAAACCTTCAGGGATCAGGCCCTGAACGACGCACGGGCGACTCGTGATCAGCGCCAGAAAAGATCCAGCTTCGTCAACGGATCAGAAGGATGAAAATGGATGAGATGTGAGGGTGTCTGCCAGGGGGATACTCAACAGCGTTTAACAGGCATAGCGCCCCTCAGATGTGAGAAGAATGTGGTCCACATGACGCTGAGATTGTGTGCGTCTCGTGAAAGGAGCGTAACCGGAATGAAAGGGGGGAGGGGCGGGGGCGGGGGGGGCAAGGTGCTCCAGCGTGCCAAAAGGCCTGGGCCAGGCTGACGCGGTTCGACACGGGTCAGAGTACGTCCACCACACACGGGGAGGCCTGGCGCCCCAGTTGGGTCCACAGCGAAAGGAATTGCAGACGATTGGAAACGGAACAGCGAGGACAAGCGCAAATATAGCAATTTTACATCCTTTGGGTTTTTGTAATCACGGTCGACATCTTACCGCATAGCAAACCAGACGCTGTTCATTTAGAGGACATTACTTTGACGTATGCCAATGTTAAAACCATCAAAAATGAGCTTTTTGCTCAACATCTGCTATGGCGCATGCTTGTGCTTAATTTATTTTAGCCCACGTTGACTTTGTCCTTGAAACTGTTTCAGAAAAACACCGTATGTTCCACCTTATTGTCAATGAGCACATACAAGTGAATTATCTTAAATTCCCATTCGAAGAAGATAATCACCTTCAGTGAAAAATTACCTGAAAAAATATGTGCTTTCATTTTTGAATAGTTTTTTGTTTTGTAATGCAGTGACAACCCAGAGAATCAAAGTGGGTGGTGGGGAATGCAGGGGCTTGTGTGCCCAATCAGGTGTAGGGGATTATTAGGTGACCAGATACATAAAATCAGCTTTTGTATAAACTTGACCAACACCCCTACACAGTAGAATGTCCAGTGTTAATTCAACTCTAACAGATTGAATTAACGCTGGAAATTTTACTGTGTACTCTTCCAAAAGTGCCATGGATTCTTTAATGACCACATTTATGGCACAGAGCATGCTGATGATTAATATAAATTTTAAGCGTTCAAGATAGGATTTAAATATTAGTTTCCATTGAAACCAAAGCGTAACTGGGTTTTATGCACAGGTTTTTTTCATTATGGTCAAGTGGTGTTATTAATACAAAACAATTCATTTTATTTAAAGTATAAGTGTAATTTTAATGTCATGAAACAATTTGTTCGAACTGCCGAATCCCAGAACTGCTGTACACAGAACCCAATAAATCTCCCACTGAAGAGTAGAATAGTTTCTTCATTCTAGCTGCGGTGTAATGGAAATTGGACATACTTCCTGTCCCTGACTCCAGGACAGCTAGAAATGGGGGTGTAGTTGTACATTACATTGAAATCTACTCACTTCATTACTATAGATGGTATTTTGATTTATATAACTTTCTTTGTTTTGATATGTCGAAATCTAGATTTGGTACCCTTTAAAACCCATATAACTGCATGTGTACATCCACAAGTCCATACTCAGTGTTTTTCATTTCTTTTTATGTGTTACAACAACATACGGTCAATGCAAAAGATACTAAAGTTTAGAATTATTACTTCATGGAGGTTGGGGGTTGAAATATTTCTTGGGACATTAGTGCTACTCTGAAAAATAAATTTCTCACTAGGGTGGCAAGGGTGTAAAATGTTCTGTCAAAGAAAAAACACTTTGTGATATTGAAAGCTTTTTCAATCTAATCAAATATTAGCCGTTAACGCTTTGCCCCAATTCAAATGACAAATGAATTATGAATGTGGAAAACAAGCTAAATTTAAATAAATCTTGGTTTTACATCTTGCAATCAAACCCGGTTTGTGTGGTCAAAGGTTTATTACTTGATGTGTGACCACACTGAGCACTTCAATGGAATAACATATGTGTCACAACTATTATTTGAAACAAATATTTTAAAAATGTTATCAAACAATAGAGAAGTAGAATCTCATTCAAGCAGGGACTTCTCATTCAACCTCAAATATATCAATAAATATTCAATATATAAATGTCAAATACAGTACATGAAACAATAAACTTTACATTATACAATATTATATGCAGCAATTCTGCTATAATGCCAAAAGTGACCAGTAAAGCCAGATTAGGCCTGTCTATGGAGAGTTTTATGTTCAGAACGATGCAAGCAAATTATGAAAGTATTCAAAAAATCTACATCAAATTAAAAGTAAGCAATAACATTCACTGTTGAATGCAACAGGTTACACCACAGCCTTGATTTTGCACCATAAGAGTTCTGTCAGTTCTACCCCATAATGGCTGATAGTGGATCCACGAGTACTTTGATTTTTATTGTGAAAATGTTGCTTTTTGTAATCTCAACGAGCAAATATTTTATCAAAAACCTAATCTCATTACATCTCTTCATGCTGCAAACGTGTTTGCTTCAAGACATTCAGATTGCCTTAAGTGTTTACATTTATCTAGATTTAACTGGTAAAACAGACTTTTTAAATGCAGTAAATGGATATTTTTTTATTCCTTTGCTTTTGGAGTGGTATTGTAGGCATCTTCCAAGGACAAAAGGCAATCAGAAATGTTAGCTGCCATTTCAAGCTTGCCTTTGTGCATGGGGCTACTGGGTAGCTCATCCTGTTAAGGTGTATGGATGGGCTCTAGCATTGCCCAGGGTTGGGAGGGTTCTAGTTGGCTGGGATAATTGTGTCTTGTTGCACACCAGTGACCCCCCCCATTGGTTGATTGGGGACCTGCAAGTCTGCCTGTTGAGCGTCATGTACTGTGTCTGTGCGAACTTGACTTGTGAACTATGGTGTGATAAAGAAGTGTCAGCTGACATCATCTGTTTTGGAGGAGAACATTCAAAAGAATGCCATTTCATTTCACAAACGGAAAGTTTACATTGATAAAGCTGAATCCATAGTTGTAGGAGTGTGTGAGTGAATGGTTTGTATGCCCCGCGATGGACTGGTGAACTGTCCTGCCTCTCACATAATACATGCTGAGGCTTCAGCACCTCCCGTGACCCTGACCAGGATACACAGGTATAGATAATAGATGGATGGATGGAATCCATATTTGATGAACACAGCCAGTGGAGGAGTGTCCTCAGAGCAGAGATGAGTACAGGGGCTACCCTGCTTGTTGGATGCACAGTCGTCTTCTCTTGCATCCAGTAAAAAAAGATATAAAAATGTAGAATTTTTTTCCATTGTTGCAACTGGGTATTTATGGGGGCACTCAAGGATAAGTATAGTGCTCCAGGCCATGGCAGCATCAGACAGCCCTGGGACTGCAACCCGCAGTTCTCTGGATGTGAGTCAGGTTCCTCCTATCTGCAATGCCAGTGATGCTAGCGCCCCATTGATGACACGTGTAAGACACAAAGCACAGGTTAAAATCTCAACATAGTTAACACATACGCTAGAGGAGATGTACTAGGAAGGGCGTATGATAAAGGGACGGAGAGACAATCAGGCGATACCAGAAGCACTTGTGCAGGGATGTGATTTTTCCTGATTAATCAGTGAATGCTGATTTTCAGACACTACATTTCTCAACCAGAGGCATAAGATCTAGGTATGCCATAAGCACAATCACACACACATGCAAACACACACACACACACACACACACACACAAACACACACTGCTTTTGCACTCTTTGACGGCTGATCACAGGAGAGAATTCCAGAGGCCTCCAGAGACATTTGGGGTTATATATCATTATTTCCTTATTAATCAGAAACAAATCACATCCCTGTTTGAGGGAACATGGCTCCATTACTTTTCGTGTGTTGAATCCTCACGTGCAGAGAGTCCTGTTTTAATACCCTCAGTTACAACTAGAGGCCAGTAAGCATGCGCCTGTGTGGTCTTACAGGGCGAGCCGATGGGAGGCCGGAGGAGCCGACAGAAAAGAGAAACTCATTTACAAGCCTCTCTCATTTGCATACTCTAATGAAACAGGCTATAATTGGTCCACATTGATTTTTTTTGATTGAGCTACAATAGAGTCCGAACTTCTCAGAGAAGAGATCTGATTGATTTGTGGTGAGATTCAAGACCATTCAGTTTGAGAAATAATTATGTTCTTATTTAGTTATCATCAGATGCCTAAGTGAATTGCGTTGACCCATTTGCATAATCATCGAGCAGGAACTTTTCCTTTTTAATCTCTTTCCCATATTGCCAATGGAGGGGTCGGAGATGTGAGGCAGGCGGGTTTCGCAGAATCACAGAATTGTCCTACACAGACAAATTTCTGTATATGTAAGTTCATCTGTACTACACTTTAGTTTTTCTCATTGATTAATACCATTTTATTGGTAGAGAAATAGACAATCGGGTTATAATGAACCTTTGTTAGATATAGGCATGTGGTTATTGCATTTACTTGCTTGATGTGGAAAGGCTGACAGTTGGTAGGTACCATTTCTCCTGCAGAGTATTGTGTACGTGGTGGAAGGTGCTTGGCATCAGAGACAGGAGTCTTGTGTAAAAAGGCTCGTTCTCTGCTGCCCCAAATAAAATACAAGCCCCTAATAAACAGAAGCTTTTCACCTCTCAATCTTGGATTATAGAATCCATTTTTTTCTTCCAGGATGCTTTCACATAAATTGCTTGGCGTCTCACGAAACAGGCTTCCAGCACAATTGCATCATGTTCCTAATATGGACTGTGAGGACTGAAGAGGAAGTCATAGTTAGAGGGACGAAGGGAAGCCAAATTTAGAAGATGACCATCTCTGTTTTTCAGGTTGCTTCGGGTGAGGTGCTGTGATCAGGAAGAACACGTGATAAGAACAAGAGCCATAGAAGATTATTGAATTTGTCATTCAGATTTAACAAGCTTGTTGTTGGATGGGAGAAGGGCTTCTCATACTACTGAGACTTCCTCTTTGTTCTTATCTTTGCTCTATTCCTCTCGTTGTAGCCAACCTGGCAACCTGCTGCCACAAAAGTGTAAACAAACATCATATATGCAATATATTAGTCACTTACTGCAAAAGTGAATTCATACATGACCAATGCTATTTTTTACATCATAGTTGTTTTTACATCTTATTGCACTTGCATGTGGCCTCTTTGCAATGCCTTTACAATTTTTGCCTGTGTTGCAAATTTTTTTTTAAAAGCCTACATTTTCTCAGCTGTCTTAATAGACAGACAACTTGGGACAATTTGGAACAAAAAGTGGCAAATTATGAGAAGAAAGTAGTTTGTTGTGCTGATGTTGATGCTTGCAATCTGTGCTTGGATCTGCGTTTTGCACTTCAGTAGTGGTCTTTATTTTATTAGATTTTTATTGCCACGGCAACAAAATTGCACCTTTAGTTCAAAGCCTTTCAGTGGTTCAGTGTTACAAGCGCATCACCCTTTCCCGTAATTGCTTTTGTTTTCGGGTCACCTCCTATCTATCAGCGCTACTTTTTCAATTTATCATGAGCGGATAGATGAAGATACAAAGCCTGCACCGGCAATTCTAATGGGAAAACACTGGCTGGAAATATACACAAAGATGCGAGGGGAGGGGGGTCTACGATGACGAAACTATAAGAAATATTTAAAGGAGGACAAATGTGTGCTTACTGAGCGGGAGATAATAGCTTATCTGGAATAGATTCCATCAAAATCACCGTGCAAGTTCATCAAATAAATAATAAAATAAATGCCTCGGTCCATTAATATAAAATTATCTTTTCCTTATGATTAATTGCATTAAACTTATGAAAGTGTGTTTTTGTACGAATCAAACAGGGGGAAATGATGGATGATGAAGAAGCAAGATGAATGTAGAAAACCTCCGAACTAAATTGAAAGTGTACTCATCCGTTCTCACTTCACAACTAATGATAAATTGAGCATGTCACATTGAACAATACATGTCGAGGTTTAAAGATAATCTCAACTTCTGGACCATAATGTGCAACGGCAGGTAGTTCAGTCGAACAGAACTCTTAAGAGATTTCAAATGCGTTTTCCATCGGACGCGCGGGGCATGGCGAGTCTGACTTTCCGTTTGATTTTCAGAAATATAATTTAACGGCTCTGACAAATGAACATGAAATTTCAGACACGGCCTATTTCCGGCGCCTGTGTGTACAAATATGGTCTGGACCCTGCTGCCACATTTTCAAAGGTGGATTAGAACTTGATTTAGCACTCTTAGAAAATAAATGGACCTGATATTAAATGATACCGCATTCAAATATTAGGGTCTCTGTTTTGTGGCATCCAATCATCCAGTAGGTCTAGTTGTTTTAGTAAAGTCAAAGTTTTGCCATTCAAACAATTACAAAATCAATTCTAAAGAAGTAATCATCTTTGGGACTTTTTGCCGCAATACCCCTGTGCTTATTGGTATGCCTTCATTTCATTTTTCTAACAGCCCGATCTTAACAAATGCAGAATTTAACAAAAATTACAAAACTATACTGTATAAAATGCAGTCCATTAAAAAGCCACCCCGCAGTGAATTTTTCCATTTTTCGGCACTGGGTCACTAATAAAAATGTTTTTAAAAAGTGCTCCCCGCGGAGGAGGCATAATTAAAGATTTATGGGAAGCTCAGACTGAAATGGAGACCTCTTCTCCTTGAACAACACCAGAGATGGATTCTGTGTTTTCACTGCTCGCACAAAGCAGTGGCATCAAACAATATCTCTGAGCTCTGTTTGATCAAGACAGTGCTATATCATTATCAGTGAAGGGAAGCTGGGGGTCATGCTGGAATCAAATGATTTAGGATGACCTGCGGTAGACCCCCCTTCAGAGTAGAGACACAGTGGAATCTCTCAAGACCTTTCAACATAGCATAATCTTCTAATTTTCACAGACGGGACAAATGAGACAGCAATAAGAGACTTAAATGTATTTTAAACTCCTTGCCCCAGTAGCCATACTCCGTTATAATCAATACTTGTTGGTACACAGTGCATGGTTAGCTGTTGTGAGCAGGGGTAGATTTTTGATAACTTGCAATGGGAAGGGAATTTGTGGGAGGTGTCACAAACATGGAGACCCCTTTTCATGAAATGAAATATGAAGTATTGTTCCAATGAAAACTATTGAATATAAATATGAACTATTATAATTTAATTATAATTTAGGAATAATTTAGCATGTGCAGAATGTTTCATCTAGATTTAACCACAAATGTTGACATCCCTTCTTTGAATAACCTAAATACCCATTGTGCTTGTGTTATAATTGCCAGTAGTAAATATAACACTATGAGAGTAATCAAATTGAAGATTGTGATACCCAGTGTTTACTGAGTGTTTCAATGATGTAAAAATTAATAGGAATGATATGCTTGAATATAAGAATATATTTGAGAGGTAGGGATTCTTGATTCATATTAGAAATACTTACAGATACCAGTGTGGAAATGTTAGCCTGTAAGAGTCAGATTGAATCCCATTGGTGAACTTTAGCATTCTTTCATAACCCAAGGATCCCAGTCTCTTAACAAAATGTATAATGTCAAAATGAATGGGTTGATTCATGATGATTATCAGTATGTATGGAATGATCAGTGTATGAGAAATTTTGGCTCCGTGTAATTGTGATTCTGTGTGGATAGATCTGGCAAGACCATTGTAATATTTTTATACCCACTCTCTCCCTCTTGTCACGAAAATAGGTAGCACTTGTTGTCCTCTATCCATCCATCTTAATGAATACCCTCTATAGTAGAACTCTTAGATAACGATAGAGACAGTGACCTGCTATATTTGTTATAAGGATCTGACAAGCAGCGCTGGCTAAGTATATGCTAATTTTCTAATTTGATGCTTCAAGTTTTTTTTATCTGGACAACAGAGACTATGTACTCTTTAAGCACTTGCAGGGGTCTGATTTTCCTTTCGTTTGCTGACATAAAAACAATGCACAGCACATTCTGCCGCAGCACAGGCACCGCATATTGCTTTGTTTGCTTGTTTGTAAAAAAAAAAAAGATTAAAATAAATAAATAAATGAACTAATTGACAAGCAGCCAAATTTACAGATGATCAAATTCCTATTAAGGTTGCATCTGGCTTGGTTCCAGACAGAGGCCTATATTGTAAATAATATTGCCATCTGTGTGAAGACGGCAGTTGGGGAATGAAAAAGTCACAGGAATGTAATTAATGTAGAGAAAATAAAGACAGGCAGAAAATGGGCCCCTGAGGGACTCCTTAAATGTTTCTTTTCTTTGTCTCTGAATGAATCCCTTCCCCTCCAATATATCCGACTTGTACAGAATAATGTTTGTGTTGATAAAGCCTTCTGTCATTAGGGGCCCAGCAGCATAGTCTGGTGAAGCCATTCAGGACTTTTTGAATGAAGCCAGGACTTGTTCTGCTTTAGGAGCCAGACACCAGCCAGTTGCAGCTTTGCCAACTATGGCATTTAGGGCATGGCTGTCTGAATATGACGCTCCTTAGTCCTCAAAGTTGCATTTCCTGAAACGTTCAGGGCACATGGACCATTTAATGACCAAATACATTTTCTGACCCATTACTTATTAAAACATGCCCTGATATGCTTAAATATATAATTAATATGGATCTCCCCCCCCCATTTCCATTTCCATTTCCAGTGCGCAACAACTTTGTGTATGTTGTAACTAATGCTGTGCTTATAGGGCAGTTTCCTCCAAATCCAATGTCCTGAAATACGGGGCCAAAACAGTTTTGTGTCAAAATTGTGTCACTGTCCAAATGTATATGAACTGCACTCTATGCTCACTGTGAATTTGGAAAGTGTATACAGTATATAGACTTATAATTTAGGACATTGTGGGCCTATACACTGTATACACTTTCCACATATTGGATAGTGTATACAATATACATATTGTTCTGGTAATGTTGTGCAGCTCACTTAAATTGTTTTACATAACAATATAAGTGAGCTGCACAAACTTACAAGTACAATTACCTCAGGACGCCTAGCACCTCCCCCTCTTCGCACCTGCACTTCCAGAACACGTCTCCTGTCTGTTCTGGCCCCACGATGGTGGAATGACCTCCCTGTGGAGGTCAGAACAGCTGAGACTGTGAACAATTTCAAACGACGACTGAAGACCCACCTCTTCAGGCTGCACCTCTCTCCATCCCTCCCTTCCCCCCTGTAAATGACTAAACTTAGGGTTGTAACTAGGCAGCTGTTCTAATTACTTATTAATGCCCTGTCTTAATGATAATTGTATGTTTATTTATTTTTTAATTTTATTATAGTTGAAATAATGCTGTGCCTTATGCGTTTTAATCGTAATGTTAAACCATACAGGTGTCAAATTGTACGTCAATGTTATGATGCCCTTGTACTGGTGAAGGTTACTATTCTCTAGTTTAGGACATTGTGGCTATACTGTTACCTGTTATGGTTATACACTTTGTTGTACGTCAGCTCTATAAATGTTTACCAAATACTGTGAATGTAATGAATGTAATGTAATATGCAGCTGCCTGCCATAATCTGGGGGACAGTGATGAAACATCATCATGTGTATCCTGTACGTAAATGCATTTTCATTTTTACTCCTCTTCTTAGTGTGTTTATTACTTGAATGTATACTGTTATACAGTTTTATGTGATTAAAGCTTTGGCAATATTTAGTCATTTGTTTTGCCAATAAAGCATTCTTGAATTTAATTTAGAGAGAGAGAGAGAGGCAGGGCAGAATCAATCTGGCCTCAATTCTGCTTTTATGGTTTAGTCAGAATAAAATCCACAAGTTTCAATCTCTGCTCAGTACAGTTCTGTGAGTTTGCCTGTTACAATGGCGTGGCTTCATAAGAAAGGGAAGATGTGGCTGTGAATGAGACCCGCAGCATTTAGGTACACCTCAGGAATAGCCTTCAATGTGAGGCGTCATTGAACATTATAAAGACCTGAGCCAGCGCTGAATGTATTTAGGAAGATGAGCTTTCACCATTTTTGTTGGGATTGGATCAAGCGGACACTTAGTTGGTTTTGAGGTAATAAGCAGTTTGGTCTGCTGATCTGCTTTGGTCGCTAATAAACAGGGTATCATTGCAATCAGCGGTTTATTCTGTAGTAGTGGGCTATTCGCAGGCTTTTTGAGGATGTAATGCAGAGAGAGGAAGACATCAGGAAGATCGATACCTCACTCCCCTGGATCTGATATAATGTCCAGATGCAGGCCTCTGGCTCTGCTACCTTCTGCGCCAGTGCTAAATTATGCCGACGCTTTCTACAGAGACCGTTAATATTAAGCTTGGCAGCAGAACTAGTGCAAACCATTAAACTCTCAACACAACACAAGCCTGCAGAAGGTGCCATAATCGATTCTTGCCTTGCTGGTAGTTAATCCGAGGGTTGACTCCGAGGTTGAAGTCCTGTTCTCGAACTGGATTAAGTTGAGAAATAGAGTTAAACAGATAAAAACTGATGAATAAATACTGTTAGATAAAAACAGTAGTGTGTATGCACCCAGTGGCCCACAGTTTGGGGATGTACGGCAAACATAATCATCCTTTCTTTGATCAATATGGTAAGATCACAAATAATACAGTCAGCGGGGCTTTTAGTAAACCAGTGTAATGCTCTGCTCATTTTTAATTCCACACCTATTTCCATTCTTTCGTATTACCTCGCATTTACATTGAACAGACACTCTTATCTAGAGTGACTTGCATTCTTTACAAATAATCACTATACAGTGAGATATTTACTGCAGAAATTCAGGCTAAGTACCTTGTTTAAGGGTACAACAGCAGTGCCAAACCTGGCAATAGACATTCAGTTATAAATCCACTCCCCTAACCACTCTACCACACTTCTGCCCAGTTATACTATCATTTCTTAATCCCAGTGCTGCGATGCTCACTTAGATTTCTAACTAAAGTATTGCAGCAAAACGTTGATATCAAAATTTCCCAACAATTGTGAAAACAGCTCTTTTTGGGCTCTAAATGTAACATATAATTTAAAAAAATTCATGGTTCCAATGTGTATTGAGTTGAACACAGTGCTTCTTCTGTTTTTTTATTGATTACCTACAAACAGTGTAAAAAAGGAAAATCACATTTGCCCTTACAAATGTGCTTGGCTTTAAATATGAATAGCAATTTAGAATAGAATGATTATAAAAAATGTGAATTTAGACACATATACACATGCATGCACTCACAAACACACACGCACAGACACGCGCACACACACATTCTTACCACATGCGCAGACACACTCATGCACACACCCACACGCGCAAACGCAGAAAATATCAGACCGACGGAGCAGCGCGTTTTACAAGTTCACATTAAAATGAATATTTTCTTAATTTTCTGGGGCTGAGACGGACCAAGAGTCCAGGGACGATGTTGATGGATGACGTTTTAATGCAGCCGAATGTTATTTTTACTGAACAGGGAAAACTATAAATTTTTACTTCATTGGCAATGATGGTGCCCTATGCATAAAAGTGCGTCGCGCCCGCGCCGCCCGTGAGTAATCTCCCCTCGCAGCAGATGTTACTTTGCAGAAACCAATTCTTCGGATAAGATTTGCAGAAGATTAATTGTCTACAGCTGTTTCATGGCCCGGCACAATCTTAATACATTTATGATAAGTTTAAAAGCTCACTAGAGGCAACAGACGCTCCCCTGTGAGACGGGGAGGAGAAAAGAGAGGCTTTTTTTCCTTCTACATCTGGATTCATATCTCCTGTCTTTTTTTTATCGCAGCCTTTATGCGCGCTGACTGCCGCTGCCCGGATCACCATTGTGCCTCACGCAGCGGCGTTCCAGCCTTCTCCCGGCCTTCTTTATCCCGTCTTTCCCCCTTTCTCTTTTCCCAGCTTCCCTTTCTTTCTCCCCCCTCCTTTCTTTTTCTTTTTTCTTTCCTTTCCTTTTTTTTTTTTTTTTTTTTTTTGCATGAGCGAATTATTTAAATTTGTGCAAATGAGTTGTTTCCATTTTTCTCCCCTCTGAGTGGAAATTGAAAGTGACCCAGGGTGACCTCCCTCTATTAATCGTTGTAAATTGCTGCAAATGCACAATCCCGAGTGCCGTAAATGGTACGGGGTCCCTGCCGGTGATTCATTAATGGGAGGGATATGACCCAGCCAGCGCCAGCCACCCGCAGTAGTTAAGAACAATTGCGGTGTTATGACCCACACCAGGAGCTTAAAAAGTACCATTTGCATACAGTATTCGCAGGCGGGAGAAGCACTTTGTTTGGACCCGACGGCATGCCAAAGGTCAATCTCCGCTCAGAATGGTTAAGGGGCGACTTTTAAAGAATAATCTAATATAAGTGTCTGGTATGCTTACGCAGAACACAAATTGTCTGAGGTTTTCATTTATTTAACCTTTGACCTCGCGTATGTAACAAATCCCTTCGGGGGTATTGTTTGCTGTTCATGACATATTAGGTTCAGTAATAATACCAGATTTTCTTAGTTTGTTCCTTTATAGGAGGCTGCTGTGTACTGGCAGGGCAAATGTTCTGTGTCTGTGTCTTTTCTGGGAAAGCCTTTTAGTCAAAATGAGGTCAATGCAAAACACATCCATCCATTGTGCTATTATTCAAAGTAATATCACATTGTTATTCTTGACTTAATTTGTCCAAGAAAAGTTATGCAACCTACCATCAATTTTTGAATGTCTTCTTCTTTTTTAAGCACAGGTATGAAATACCATTAATTGGCTCGCTATAAAGCAAACTTCAGTTTAGTCGACAGCAGGATGTCAGTTATTGATGATCCAAGAAAAAATCTTTGCGTGAACGAAACAGGCCGCAGCATCTGTCTGCTGATCGCTGTAACCGTACTCCTTAATATTGTTCCCACCTTCCCAGCGCATTAAACCGCAATAAAACCCAGCTTAGTGTTAACTGACAGCGAGGGTCATAAATAACACTGACTAACCTTGGGTACCGCTTCACTTCAGAGCCACCTCACGCATCGAACATGACTTAATATGCTGCAATAAAATGAAACCTTCAGTTCATAAATTTGCATGATTTATAAGGGGAATATTAAATTAATCTAACGTTATAAATATGCAACAACATGAAAGCATTGTCGCTGCATAATGCTCATTTATTCTAATACGATGATGAAACTTAATTAGTAATTGGGTCCTCTTTCCCTCTCTCCCTTGTGCTCATTAAGCAGAAATAATTAAGTTAATGATCTTAAAATTATGCCGCTACTTTATTTTCCTGCTACTTTTGAAAACTTTTAATGGAGATTACGTGTAAATAAATATGCATATGAAGTCATGACACCAGAAAAGAGTTATACAACACACATATAGTATAGTGATAATTATATAAAAGCATTTTCCTAATCAATATAGGTCTATACTCTATATGCTTCATTTGCACAAAAATAGAGGCATCAATCAGTTATTTATAGGACAGTGCATATGTGGATTGTCTGAAATATTATTATAATGAGATCAATGATAAGATTCATATTTATATATTAAGTAGTATTTACCATTGAAACAGAGTGATCTATAACCTGTTGCTCAAGATTATTCAAGATTAAATATTTGTAAAACAAATATAAATATTTTTAAGAATCTTGAGTATTTCAGAAGCATAAGGGACCGAATATGTAATACTGTTCCCATAACATACAATAAGAAAAGGCAGGTATCGTTTAAACAATTTTGCTCAGAAGATTAACACTATATAATGAGGAAACAGGCTCTTCAGCCCAGCTAGAGCATGTCATTTACTGTGTAAAACTCCATAACTCCAAAACTCCAGTGGGTGCGGAAAGACTGCTCAGAGATAACTTTACTCGTTCTGTGTCCATTACAAACTTTATTAAACAAGCTTGCTGATGTTTCTCAGGCGGAAAAGAAGCAACTGTGGAGTGGTTCAGCCCACATATAACATAACAACACAAGAATACTTACAGCAATGAGGGGAGCAGGCCATCCTGTGAAGAGCATTGCGTTAACAGCCTGTACACTCCCAGGCTGTCTACCTCTGGCCTGGCAAGAAGAAGAACACTTACTGATATCAGTACTGAATGTACCACTGTCTAATTTCCACCTTCATCCATCTCTTTGTTCTTCTGACAGAACCATATATATATAGTTCTGTCAACCTCATATCATATATATATATATATATATATATATATATACACATATATATTTTAATGAAACTAAATTCCAAAAAGAAAAAAAAGAAAGAATCATGCATGGTCAATGGGAAGGGTGAAGTGTGTTGGGGTGGGGGGGGTGGTGGTGTTGGAGTAGCCGGTGGTATTAATGCAGCCCCCCCCCCCCCCCCCCCACGAGCAGCGAAGTGGTCTGTGGTATTAATGCGCATTTCCTCCAAGCAGTTGACATCATCACTCTCTCAGCCACTTGTCCCCCCCCCCCCACCCCTCCCTCTGATGCACATCCCTGGGTTTGTATATAAACAGATACCTGTCACGTATGACAAATAGGATGCCTCCTTAGTAAAGGCCTCATTCTCCGCAGATTATTTACTTTTAATGGGTGGGGGAAGGGAAAAGCACTTAATATGTGGTCACAAAGACCGTGATGTATGGGGTCACCACAGCGACGCTGGCGTCTCCCTGTTTGCTCTTTTCAAATAAATCTAACGAGGGATGGGATTTTTTCGTCCGAGGTGCTGCACGGCGATCAGGAAAGCCTCCTGTTCATTCAGGGCTGGTGATATTCAAGGCCTCAGCGGGAGAATAGATTATACACGTGTATTCCCTCCTTTCTTTTGCCCAATGACAAATGAGTGTTCAGGAGTGCTTTATATACTTTGCTTGTAGTGAGTAACTGTACTGTGTCGTACACAGAATACGGTGCTCAGATATAGGAAGGGGGAGGCAGAGAGAGATAAAACCAGGAGCCAGTGTTTGTGTGCAAGCCCACATTTTTCAATACAAAAACTTGGGCTTAAATCATATATGACAGCTCACGCATGCCACTCATACATTATAGACAGTGTGCTTGACATAAATGCATCTGAGATATTGATTGTATTTAAAGGCGTTCTGTTTGGTTTCCTGTTTTTGGTTGTCCGGTGTGTTTTTAACACTTGTAAATTCACACTTTAATGCATTATGAAGCGCCGTGTGGCATTACGAATGGCTAAAATGCATTATAACAATGCCATTTAGTAAAGTGTTCATATTATTGTCTGAACTCTTTAATGATCAAAAACATTAATTCACGGATGATTCTTTTATTAATATCCTGAATGGTGATAAAAGAAGTAATAATGTAAGTCCAACGTAAAGACAGAAGGATGACATTATCCTTGCCGTCATTTGTCTTTTTTAAATGCCAAATGATAACATTTTATTTCAGCCCAGCTAAAGTGATCAATTTTCTTTCAGTTTTTTAATGCTGACTAATCAAAGTCATTTTTGCGGCGGCTTAATCAAAATCCCTAAACTTCTGTCATCAATCTTCCAAAAAAAAAGAGCTACTGTATGGTGGATCATTTGTAATTCAGACTCTCAATTTCCTTCCCTCGCCTCTTTTGCTGCTGTGAGGGGGGGAAAAAAATAGTTCATTTGCGTAGAGGAAAAATGTAATTACTGATTGATTAATTCATTAACTCTGGCAGTGACACCGTGTCTAAATGGCTTTTTAGCCCGGACAATCAGCATGAAACAAAAGAGGAAATGCACGTGGCCTCTTTCACAAGCCCTCTGCCTGGTGTGTGAGCTTCTTAAGAGGTCGTTGAGTTTGTACTGGCTCTGGCTGCAGTCAAACTATATCAAAAATAAAAACAAATGCAAAATTGTGAAATTCATTCCCCTTCCACCTCCTTATTTTCTTGCAGAATCCCTCCCACGTATATCCGTCTTTGGGCTAAAAACGTGTCCAGTCAAATCCGTTTTCATCAAGGCACTGGCCTGTGTTCAATCAACATTTGTCCTTTTCCTTGTTGATTGAATCCAGGCTAATGTTCTGGTGCAGAGTGGGGTTGGTGCGCCACCCCATCTCATGTCAAAGACTTTGATCTGCATCTCGGGAAAGATGTGAATCTCATCTGGTCTATCGTGAGGCGTGGCCACTCGCCTTCTGTCTGATTCCCCCCGGACTGTTGCCGCTGCACAGGAACGCCTT